>NW_028301714.1:22145909-22448939 GCF_037042655.1 Diuraphis noxia | reverse complement strand
TAATTTAAATTTTTTTATCCATAAAAGTAATAATTTGTACAAAACTAAATTTGTTTTAAATATATTAAGTTCATATTATATATGTATTAGGAAAAAAATTAACTTCACTAAATTATAAGATCACCTAACTGTCCAATTAATAACTAAACATATCATAGAAGAAAAAAAATCTTACTTACATCACTAAGTTAAAACTGAAGTTAAGTTTTGAAGTCTTTGAACTCAATGCTGCTGCCCAGCCATGCATATTAGTAACTATATCAGTATACAAATTATTACATAAAATGTACTTATATGTACAATACTTTATTCGATTATTAAAAATGTGTGAACTGATTTACTATTGCGTATTGCGATAAATTTAGTTGTTGATAAGTTTTAAATAATAGTACAGAAATTATGTTGGGTTATGGATGTAGATTGGTTATCACTATGCAATAAACTATATTATAATTTCATATAATATATTTTTTCTATTCTATTTTTAAAATAACTAAAAAAGTTTATATATTTAATCTAAATTTGTATTTCATTATTAATAACGCGTAAAAACAAATTTTAACTAACTATTAGATGTCAACAACTTTCAGTGAAATTATCAATTGTTATTAGAGCTCGGAAGTATAAAGTAGGAGTTTTCCATATTATATTTATTTGTTTTCGATTTATGTAACAGACCAATTTAGAATTTCGTTGTAAGTGTATAAGTACAAATTACAATGATGAGTTTAAAAACAACAATTTAAATATTGCATATTTTTAGTCTTTATAAAATTGCATGCTTAGATATTTAATATTTTCTATAAATAAATTCCGTTTTTCTTTTAATATCATGTATATTGTTTATTTGATTATTTAACGTGAATATTTTCATTTTCTAACGATTTGTGCAAAACAGAAAATAATTCTAATTTTCCACCATAATAAAACTGTATACTCTTATTGCTATTGTGGCCTGACGGTATTTATATACCACAACGATGACGGGTACCAATATTATATAAGATATAACTAATTTTCCGCGATGTTTATTCCTCAATATTATAGTTATTTCTAATTGAAACAAAAATAATATGTTGACAATATACTGATATAGAGATATATTATTATTTATTATGGAACTACCTGCATAGATTGATTAAAATTAGAAGAGTGTGTTGAGATGGCGTCAAATAGTAGAAGCAGTGAAGGCCCTAAATGGGCTAGAGAAGCTGAAATAAAACTACCTGTATAGGTATTATAATAATTAGTTTTCGAATATTTTTAATTTTGTTTGGTATGTGCATAATTTGCATTCACATTTTCTTGATTTTATTTTCTGTAACTTTCGAGCCACAATTATTGTGACGTGATGTTCCTTCGCATAAACTAAATAATACCTGCTGTTTAATGTGGTAGTAAAGTACATATACGTACTCGCGTATAAATATTGTGTATTACCGCGGTTACGGGTTTGTACCACTATGCATAATAATATGACAAACACGTTATCGGGCTTCCGGGCGGAAAGTCTAATCCTATCGCTATACGCTATATATATATATATACTAGTGCAATATACACAACACACACATACCTATACTATAATATTATGTATGTTAAATATCTGCTGACTGATGTGTGTATAACTGATGCGTTACATCGTGTAGAAATTATTTTGTCTTATTCACATCCCGCTTATGTCGACGTTTTCGATAAACTGTTCCAGAGTTCCTTCAAGCATGTTACAAGGCATTACAAGATCCGAACAATCGGGCTTACTGCCTCATCATCACCACCATCACCACCATCACCATCACCAATCGTTGACCGCCCACCATGGGATCGGTACGGGATCAGCGTGGCCGCCTAACCATCACGACGATCTCGCACACAAAGGTAAATAATCTCGCATGCTTCTTACTCGTCTCACCAACGTTCCGTCGTTCCGTGTAGGGTCCTTAATGATTATAACAGAATGTTGGTAACAATATAGGTAATATTGTAGGTACCTACATAGGTAATATATAAACAGCAAACACGTATTAGGTATACAGAACGAGTTGAAAAGGCAATAAAATACGATCTTTTTTATTAAATGTATACACATCTATTAGATACGGGTTTTTATGCACAATATATTAACTAAACTCCGTAAGATTGAGTAAAGTTTGGTCAGCAAGCGTGAATTATACAATTTGGAATATATATTATACGAAGAAAATAAAAATAACAAGGATAGTTATAGTTACGAGTGATAAATATGTATATACATATATTGAGAGAGAACATTTCCAACGAGTCACGAGGAAGTGTAGTGTTTCTACGTCTTTATATGCGCGTGTGTGTGTCAGTTTGAAGACATGATTCCGTGTGACTGGTTCACTCATGGATGGAAAAATAACCGTGCGTGTACAAAAACCAGCTTGCCGTGTATAATTAAAGGGAAAACGGGCGGAAAAAATACGCGCACATAAAGGAAAATGTTTTTTATTTTATATTATTATTATTATTTTATTAAAATAAAAACATCAGACGTATTGGGTTTCGCCTGACGGGTCCCGGCCACCCTGTGTACGGCGGTGTAGCGGTTTTGTATTTACCTTCGACACGATGGAAGACAATATCTCGTTATACGACACCATATCGAATAAAAAAATATACCTGGTATATAATAATTTATTAGAAAAAAATATTAGACACGTCAAGTTTATGTAGGTATAGATATGGGTATGTACGTGTAACGCGTCTGTCAAATGTCGTCAACTCCGACATCTCTTTTGCCGGTGCGCGTCTATGATGTATTTATGTATTATATATATAGCCGTGTAGCCGTGTAGGTAATGCAACCGAGATTGCTATATGATGACATGTTGCTTGTTTTCCTTGTATAAAACTCAATTCTTAAAATGTACATAAAATAATATATTATAAGACTATATAGCTATATGTAACAAAATGTAGGCACCTCCTACTACCTGTTGGATTAATAATAATTTTGAAAACAATATCGAATTTAATTGATATACTTATACATTTTTAATAAAGTAAATTTTATAACGATGTATTATAATCAGTGGCGCACTCTGGGGGGGGGGGGGGTCAGGGGTGTCGACCGACACCCCTCAAAGAATTGGTGGGTGACTGGGTGAGTGTGACTTGTTCTGGGTGAATTCGGATGTTATTTTGATAAATATTTGTTTAATTTAATATTAATTGTATAAAGAGTATAAACTCAGATTTTACCGCGAGATATATATTTTCGACACCCTTGTGAAAAATCTACTGTGCGCCACTGGTATTATTTATAGAAGTAAGATATATATGTATGTTACACGATGTATAAAATTAAACATTGCAACTGCAACATATTATATTTGAACAGAGGCCTGTGGGGATTTAATGTATTGTATTATGTAATATTTAATAACCTATTATTATTTTATTTTTAGCAAAAAAACAATATTATCTCTAATCACCATATAATTTTGTCTCATACAATATATTTACATACAATTATTTTTTTAAATGTATTATTTGTGAGCATAAATTAAACAACTTTTTAAAAATCACGACATGGTTATTTGATATTATAATATAGATTACTAGAAATCACGGTTATTATAAGAAAAAACCGAATTTATCTCAAAATCTCTGTGCATTGTATCGATATAAGATACAAATTACCAGGTTACCTGTATATCACATATCTGTTGTGTAGGCTTAATGATCTCTATGACTCTATACATAAAATAATATAGTTAGATACAAAATAAAACATAGTGGTTCGTCTTGTAATACTCTAATACGGGCTACGTATTAATTCTTTCTGTAGATTTCAGTGTAAATTCATATATAGGAAACTATGCATAATATGTATAATACACTACGATAATTGTTTGCACTATATTTTATGAATCAACCGGTTTCTATAAACGTCGTCGTAAAAGCCTGAGAGAAAAACGTATTACTATTAATTTTTCGTCATTATATTTTATCCAAGTGAAATTTAAAAATGACTTCACCGCTAACAATACGCACGCGGCGTCGTCGTCGTCAATCACAGCCGCAGTTACTGTATAACAGTAGGAAGTCGACGACGATATACGTATACGTTTTATTTTATTTTTATTATTATATCGTCGTCGATCGTGTGATGAAATGTAATTATTATTATTTTTTGTACTGTGACGACGACGCTGAGGACGATAGAGTGTATGAAAAAAAAAATCGCGGAAAGGGTTGTGAGAAGAATATACGATGCGGCTGAAACCTCCGAGCGCGGACTTTATATAACGCACAATGATGATGATAAATAATAATAACTGTATATACTATGTTTACCGCGTGCGTTTATTATATTATATAGGCCTCGAGGGACTCGCGAGTGCATAATAATAATAATAATAATATTATATATATAACATGCGCGAGTATGTGTCCTCTGCGTGCGGCCTTCGCGCGCGTATAGGTAGGTGGTAGCTGCGTGTGTATACTGTGTAGCGGCGGCGACCCGGCTCAATGGGACGTGGCAAATATATCGTTTCCCAAACGGCGACGCTAATTTAACGAGCTCACACGCTGAGCTCGCGCGGTCCCTTTTTGCGCTCGTTGACGCGGCGGCGGCCTATTATTATTATTATACGTATATATCATATGGGTTATAGCGGCATATATACGCGTATCCTACACACAGCTGCGGCTTCTTCTTCTTCTTCTTCTTTTCCTCCTCCTCCGATTCTATTCTCTTTCAACGATGTTATTCTCTGTTTTTTCTTTCACACCTGTCACCCACGATCATTGTATTTTTGCCGAAATCCCGCCGCTCGTCTCACGCACACGCGTGCATCAGGCAGGCATATGATGATGATGATAACACTCTGTAGGCGTACGACAAATTGTGTTACATATATTATTATAGAGAGCTCAAGTATTATATGGATACAGACGTCACCGCGTCAGACGTACGATCATCAACATCACTGCAGTATACCAATTGTTGAAATCACACGTCATCCATACTTGTGCATTGTATAGGCACGCATTGTAATATATAGATGTGATTTGAGCATTTTTTTTTTTTCATACCGTTACCGTTGTCGAAAATATATAAGACATAGGTATGTGTTTTATGAACGGAACGGCAAAGGTATCAATTATAATTTATAGCAAATAAACAAGTAAATATACTCCGATAAACATTTTGACGATACATAATATTATATGGGTTATACGTATTATGGCACTTTTTTTTTGTGTAAAAGCACATACACTATTTGTTTTACACTGCAGTAAGCGAAATCGTTATCGTAAACGTAAACATAATTTTAAATTACCATGGAAGATTATTTTAAGATGATTAATATTATTTGAGTTTTAAATAAAACCCCTGTACCTGTAATATTTAACACACAACACAGTTTGCTTTCTTAAATACAATTAAGTTTACTGCTGAAATGCAGTTTGCAGTTATTTATTCGCTGGTCATTTTTTTGTTTTTAACTATTGGATTGTAAAAAAATATGTAAATCAACATTTAAAACAACAAAGGAAAACTTCAATTATAACCTTGATATTTATTTTATTCTACATCACATACATTGAGTTTAATGATTATATTTTGAAATGTAAAAATAAACTAGTATTTTACAAAATTAACGTCGCAATTCGACACGATAAATTATCAAGGACAGTGGTAAATAGTAAATACATATGTATTTCTTATATACGTCCATATAAATGTATAATAAAATATAGGGAGTTTACCAATTGCGCTTAAAATTACCTTTTCATATACCAATTGCGCTCTAAACATTTAAGGGTCGATATACCAATTGCGCTCTAAAAATTTTAGGGTCGATAGACCAATTGCGCTCTAAAAATGTTAGGGTCGATAGACCAATTGCGCTCTATACATTTTTTACATGTATAGTTTTACAAGGTTTATGCAGTTTAGTCAATGAAATCTAAAATAAAATAATATTAATAATAATCAGAGAATAGGTGGTTAAATCATAAAGTAATAAGATTTTGAGTTTATATGATGTTTACATGATATTTGTATTTTGCATGCTTTAATAATAATAATATTTTTTTTTAATTATAATTTGAACATGGCATTACAATTTAGAATAATATAATTTGGTTAGTTTACAGAATAATATATTTGTTCAATAATACATTTTTTCACTACGAGGAAAGGAGAATATAATCATCATAAGTATAAAAGAACAATTGCCTACATTAAGATATTAAAATAATTCATTTAGTCACCACGAGGTATAATAATAATATGCTAATTTAAAAAAATATATAATACAATTTTCGTACATCACTCAAATGCATACTTCCGTGATCAAAATATGTGCGTGATAATAATAATGTTTCATAAAATTCCCGATACTGGTATAAAATATATTAAAACCAGTCACTTTAGCTAGTAATCAATTGATCAATAAATATCAGGCAAATTTTAATACAAGCGCAATTGGTATATTGACCGTAAAATATAAGAAGCGCAATTGGTACACTGACCCAAAAATATATGCAGCGCAATTGGTACACTGACCCATAAATATATGCAGCGCAATTGGTATATTGACCCTTAAATACAAATTTTGTTTTAGGCGCAATTGGTCCATAGCCAAAATATAATATAAAAGTATATTTATTTGTCTAGATTAACGAATCATAATAAAATTATTACAAAAATTATAATACTTAATTTCATATGCACGACTATATACCTATTTAAGATATAGGTAGTCTATATACAGACTTTTACATAATGCCGAATACAATTAAATGAAAGAGAACTTACTACATTGTGTATAAATGTATCAATTAAAATGAAATTATAATTTTTGACTCTTAAAACATTCTAAACGATAGTACAGTTAGTAATCTATGGAATTAAAATAATAATATACAATTTAAATCCACAAATTACATTACCTCTACGGCTCTACGCAACTGGGCGACCCTTTTTAAAAGATCTATACACTGCAGAGCAGGCATATACATACCAATCGGGGAGTGTTTTTGATGTAAAAAAATTTTTGTCGGGGAGGAGTTTCTATTCCCCTTCTATTTTTTCTTCCTAAGACATAGTAGATCAAGTTATATATATATATATGTGTGTGTGTGTGAGTGTTGGTCTACACAGAGAGAGGTTTCCCCTTTAAGATATTGTACGCGGCGTGCAAATGACACGCAGAATTAACTGCTCACCCCCTTTCCCCAACAACAGGCGGGTGTCTTGTCACCCCAAAAAACCCCATGGTTGACTAGTAAAGGGGAGAGAGGTGGGTATGACATAAGAGGTTCTGGAAATTTCAAAACGCCAAGTGCTGCTTGGGAAACGAGGGGAAGGGTGGAGGGTGATAAAAATGCGTAAATGGCGGAAGAGCAGGGGTAAGAAAAGTCGTTGGCCGGAAAAGCTCCAAGTGCCTTTTTTCTTTTTTTACACCAGCGTCTCGCCTATATATTCGAACAGTCAAGAAAATTCTGAATAAAATAAAATATATGTATAATACACTATAACGCAGCTATAGTAATAACTACAGGCCTAAAATAAACGGTTTTCTGATTTAGAAGCATAAATGTTTTTTAAATTTATTTTCAAGCCACTATTTCCAAAATACTTTATGAATACTTTCCATTAGGAATTCCGAATTATTATTATGTAGTACCATTTATATAGTACCTATTATAACAAAATATTTACGTAAACATATAGTATGCAACTTTATAATATTGAATACTAATACCAATTTGTTTTTTAATAGTGTAACTTTTAGTTTTTTATATAAATGATATTTTTGTTTTTTAAATAAAGGTCATAATAATATAATTTTAAAAAAATGAAATATTTAAGTACTTGAAATGATTTTAGTGTGAAGTTAAATTATATATCGTGTATGTATTTTTTGCTCCTGCAGAAATCGACATTCAGTGTAATACTACCAAAATAAATAGTTAGACAACATTTTACGGTCGGCAGCTGTTTTGGTAAACTAAATTATAAAAGAGTCAATAAATGTGCCAATTTAATAACGTAGGTACATAACGAATTTATGACAATTTGATGATGTATATTCAATAATATTGATGTTTATGTATTACCTATGTACTTTTCTTGTTAATATTATATTTCTGCTTTTGTGAATAACTCTCATTCTTCGGATACGCTTAAGAATCAATAATAAAGATTAAATTTTAATATAATATTACGTAACCGTTTATAATTATAAATATCTAATTCTTAAGAGTAAGTACTTAACATTCCATATTGGGGTGAATCATTTCATATTTTTTCTCTCGAGTTTAATCCATAATAATATGAATCTATATTGAATAGTAATATATAAGTGTATAACTGGTATTTAAACATTTAAACACTATTAAAAACATTATGAACATAACATACGTGTATATACCGACGTACGTACAAGAAATTATAATAAATTTGGACCCCTATAGAGTTAAGTGACAATGAAAAAAAACTTTGCGATTATGTTTTTATACAATAAATGGGAACAATTAAATCGGTCGTGATCCCACGACTCGATGTATAGTGATTTTTGATAGTATTTTATATTGAAACATCAATTCGAATCCACGTATAGGTGTATAACACTACAAAACTTTATTATATAGTTGGTATAGAATTATTATTATTATTCGCTTTATATATGAAACGTGTACAATACAACGCGAACAAGAGCTCTATTGGTTGTCCGAATTCCGGAAAAATATGTATAATGTACCACGGAGGGAAAAAAATATACATAATAATAATGTGCGGACGGTATATCTGACAATGGTTATTATATTATACAGAGCATATACGGCGTGTAATAATATAATAATAAAAATGGCCCGGTGAATAGATGTTTTTGTGTACCGCCGGATTGTGTTAACAAATTTGTAATCCACCTATAATCCCGTCGGGTTTTGTATAGTAGTCCAGTCTTTTTTTATATAAGAACCGTGTAAGCCGCCATTTTACATAACATCTCGTGTAATTATTGTTCAGACAATGTTTTGACAGGTACCCTTGGCTCATGCGATGTCCATTCGAGGGTACGTTAATCGATTGATTTGGACCACTGGTTCATTTCACAACGACGGCATAGTGTGTACTATATAAGCCACTTCTATTATAATTAATAACAAATTTTCATTATTCTCTGTTGACTGTTATTTGTCATTGATATTAATTTTATAACAAGACCGATGCATAATATTATATGTATAACGATCTACTTCAATCCTTTCGCATCGATCATGTTTAACCCATTAACTCTCTCTCTCTCTATATATATATATATATATATATATATATATATAGACTTTCCCTAAATGTGTACTGTACATATTATAACTATTTATAAAATATATGCATTGTCATAGAATATGATCAATGTACGATCAAATATTCTTTGAACAGCTATATGAATTTAGATGTTTTTGTTTAAAAGTATTGATAGGAAATCTGGAGAGGATGTAATATAATGATAAATCGATATAGATAATATTGTAAAATAAATAATAGTTAAACAAAAATGATAATTAATTAAATAACGTATAGGAACCTACTTAAAATTATTATCACGTTAACACAATCAATAAAAAAAATATCGATACAACGTTATTCTGTATTTTACTTGCGATAGTTACAGTCCTGCAGTTAACTATTGCAGTTGTCGCACGATTACGCGATTACGCCAACATTAATTGAAGTTTGAACGCTATTACAGGCTACAGCTAGGGTTATTTCGACGATATAACTGATTAGATATTAATTTACAATAGAATAGCAATCAAAAAATAAAAGATAGGTGTACTTGTATGATAACCTAATTCACTAATTATTAATAAGTTGTTAGTTGTTATATTACTTACCTAACTAAAAAAAAAAAATGTAGAGTAATTTTACTTGTATACAACATTTTTAAGTATTCCAATTCAACTGTAAAATGTTATAGTTTTTGACACGAAACTCGAAAGCAAAATGTCTAACCTATATTTATTAAAAACAAGAAATAATGTAATTTAATATGAAGTTGTGGTAAACTATATGTCGATGTTATAAGATCTCACTCAACATATTTAATATTTAAAAATAATAAAACACGATGAAATGTAATGAATAATTTTATGCAAGTAACCCAACCTAACTTATACATACACTGCATTATCGATAAACAAAGTTATAGGTTTACTCTTTAGGTATATGTGATATACGAGTAGGAACCTATAAATTATAATAATTATAATGTATGATGAGTTTGTATATATAGCCTAGACATATTTATATCCACACTTAAACACGATCATCAGAAGAAGATCAATCATTTCTGGTTCCAATCGCATAATAGTCAATCATATGAAGTTTAAGTGTAATGTTCGTATATAGGTGTTATCTAAATATAATTAATTACATACGTATTCTAATATGGTATCTATGCTAGAGTCAACCAAAATTAAATACCTTTAATATTGTATTGAACTGAAGTGAAGTCGATGACCGAAATGCAAAGACGTATAACCAGCGAATGTCAATTGTAAACCCAGTATCAGTATGTACCCTGGGGTCTGGGATTTACAAAAATGTATTGTTACAAAATGCCCCTTTCCAGTTTTCTCGCTATCATCATAATTTCGAAAAAATTATTATTAGCACAATTTCTTCCGAAAATAAACTCTTTCTGCGCTCTTGTTCAGTATATATAAATGAACCTCGTGGAACAGCACAAAACGTACCCACATTACCTATACGTGGTATATGGTATAGACTATAGATATATTTTAACTTACTTCCGCAGCGCGGAATTGACATTGGTGTTTGACGAAATTGCGATAACAATCGACCGTGTATACCTCAGAATTTAGATCATATACACTCATGGATAGAGCTATGATTTAAAATATTGAAGCATAGCAGTTCGGGCCCGAAGTCATCACTGCGCTTGCGCAAAACTGTTTTTTTTATAAGAGATTACTGATGAGTGATGACTGATGAGTACACAAAACACAAAATAATATTATAAGATATTATTACCATCGTGAAGCACTGACTGATAATAAACATAAATACATTTTTTAATTTCTATTTTCCATTGAGTATTTGAGTAAACAATTGTATTTAACTATTTAAATATAATTAAACATTTTACATTGCAATAACCTAGGTATATAGAATATAAACTTTAAATATAAAAGTAAGTTTGTGTAACATTTAATTTTTTTTTCATTTCAATATTTGTTAAGAAATATCAGTATTCAGAATTTCAGTACCTAATCACTATTAGTTTCTTCCCCATCCCCCGAGATCTAACTCATTTCCCACGCATGCGCAAAAAGTACTTCGGGCCCGAACAAGGTCTGCTTCAAACACGGGCTACGCGTGATATACGCTATCGCTCTATCCAGTGTATATATGATCAAAGGTGTATACTATATATAATGTCATATAATTGTCGGATATTATACATTGTATATACGGATAATATTATTATGTATATCCACTTGTTTATCTCGTCGGTGCCGTAGACACTCGACACCAGCTGCAGGGTCTTCCGAAACGATTGTATATATATATATATATAGGTAGTATATAGGTACAGCGAAAGGATTGACGGATACCGCGCGCTTGAAATCGTTGTATTATTATATTATATATAATAAATAATAATGAATGGAAACTGCGCGGGGGCGTTCTGCGGCAGAGTTTTCGACGTGGCGAAACCGGCGCACCTGTTCGTTAAAATCCCCGTCGCCACCGTTTGTTATAATAATACGGTCATATCACTGTGACTGCCGCCGCTCTCCATATAATAGCGTTACAATTCCTGAACTGTTAAACGTCGTTATATTATATTAGGTACGGATACATTATATTATTACCTATATAGGTTTACCCAGATCTTTCTCCTCCTCCTCCTCCTCTTCGTCATCATCTCATCCACCCCTTCTTAAGCGACGGCAATTCACAGTGCATCGTGTGTGTTGTTCGGTCAGACATGAAAGGCAGTTACACAAATGCGGTGTAGTTGTTTGAAGTGTGTATTCCGACGACACGATACGGTCAAACGCGCCGTGCCGCCGTCATCGAAATCATTATTATTATTATATAGGTACGACTCCTATTTTATTGATTGTATTTAGGTATATATATCGTCTTCATAAAAGTATTTTATTAGGCGCATCTATGTCCTATGATCCGCATGATAATAAAATGCTGTAATAGTATTGTACGTAAACAATAGTATCCCGTTTTACTTTTAAAATAACTTTTCATTTAATTAAATATATAATATTGAAAATATTATTATATCGGATGTATAATAATACAATATTTAAAAAAAAAACTTATATTGTGAACCAAATTATGTACATTTTATATCCCCATAAAAAAGAATTTTAATTTTACTTTTCATCGACATAATTTTGTGGTTTCTGCAATATTTTCAGTCATTGTTAACGTTTTCTTTAAAACTATAATATTATGTATCTACATGTTACGGGCAATGTGGCACGCCCGGGCAATATCCATATGGGAAATTTATGGTTCTTAAGCAATAGGCATTACGATAGGGAACAAAAACAAGTTTATACAGTGTGGTTCACATTGCCCGTAACATATACATGTACTTGGTGCAAATTTGACCACGAATTACTGCTGACTGTAGACCGGTGAATGTTATATACCGTTTTAGACGTGCCTATATACTATATACGTATTTAAATTTTAAAGTAAACCCCTTTCCCGTAGGTCACGTGAAGGTATATGTGTATTTATAGGTTATATATTCAGCTTTATTATCCTATATATATTATAGATCATATTCGCCATGTATAATATTATTATAATATGAATATACATCGCGTGTAATCAACGTCAACGTAATGGATGTGCGTCGCATATCGTGTTTTATGATTATGATTATTATTTTGTTGTTTTTTTTTTGTCGTTTGTTTTTGTCACGGACGTTATATTATATTAATAAACGACGCAGAGGGTATCTGCCCGGACCGTGGAGGGTTGGACCGCCGGACGTCCGGACACCACCGTGGCACAAAAAAATATATAAAAGCCACTGGGTCGGCCGCTACGAGGGCCGTCAGCACGAACGGTCAAGCGTTTTCCTCGGGGCGGGCGGACCGCGTACATTGTGTAAACCGCAGCTTAATGATCTGTTTGACCCTCTTGTCCGCAGGGACCGATTACACGATGTTTCCGGTGACGGCGGTACCGCTGCTGTTGTTTAATCGCCGCGTAAACGTCGTCTACCGCGTGAGCAACAGCATATTATTATTATATATATATATAGTATATACTATGTATACTATTTATACATTAATACCTATGTAATAATATAGCCGATATAGGTCGTGGTGTTCATGTGGAAAGTGGCCAAGTGGCGTGATAATGATATTATACTTTTATAATGAATACCATGGTACCATGCATGGTTGATATATTTACAAGGTTATTATGCATATCGACAAAGGATTGTTATCATCAGATACAAAATGGCTGCGTTAAGGGATATCACAAGTTGAAAAATACATCAATTTTTCTTATTATGAAAAATTTACTGGCTGGCATAAAAGTTCCCTCACATATTATATACTTGATTATTATTGGCTCCATTTACGCTGCCATTTTTGTTTTTATCTTCAAATATTTGATTTAAAGAGGGCATATAAAATGCAGTAATCTTGTATATTTCAACCATGGTCAATACCTAATAATATACCTAATAACCTTATATTATATTTTATAGTTTGTAAACATAAAACATATATACCTTTATGCTTTCGACGAACAAATAAGTATGCTGCACAGACATTTTAGTAAATAAAAAATAATTTATAACTGTAGGCCCGTAGATAAACTTATACGTTTTTATATAGGTTCAGTAGTATAAGGTGGTCGTGGTTGGTATGTGAAATGTGAAGTAATCTACCATCATGCTGCAGTATTGAGTACTAGTATGTTATATACCTATAGGTTAGGTGTATTACATAAGGTTGCTTTTCTAGCAAAACACATATAAATTATCATTTTTGGTTAATCTGTAGCTGGATAGGCTAATATAATTTAATACTAGACATAGCGCATAGATATTAGTCAATAGTCTTTACTTCATTAGATATATACATTATACTAGTATATTATGTAAGTTCTAAAATAGCTATATACCTACGTATCCATTTTACTTGACCAATCGTAGTATTTTATTATATACTCATGAATACTAATTCTATGTGAATTATCGTCCACTTATGAATACGGATTATACTGCTACAGTTCAATATACTCATACCATATTTTTTTATTATTCCTATATAAGCCCATGTCCCAACTGCGATCAAACTGCACACTCCCTTGTGTAAACGCTCCACTTAAGTACTATTATGATGTATTAAACACACCACACATAACTCTTATACCATTTGATTTTCTTTGATTTCAGTTGGTAACACTGCTGATTACGATGGTAGGATTATTGCAACGCGTGAATTAGACTTGGGTACGAAAATTAATATTTAACACACTCAATACAATTTATATTATACATTATACATGATATATTATAAACAGAATAAAAATTGTACAGAAGTGTGACGGTCGATATTTTGCTGTTAGACTTCAATAAGTCAATAAAGCAAAAAGTTTTCATTTCAAAGTTATATATCATATAATCACATAAATATATATATGTAATTTAAATTTCACTTCTGCTATACTTTTTATCCTGGTTAATATTATTATATATTATATTTTTTAAGTAAATGTTACAGTGTTGCCAACTGTTTACTTCTGGTAGAGCTGAGCGTACAACTGTTTTTCAAATTGCAATGTCCAATTTACACGGTTTTGTTTTAATTATTTGTAGGACACAGTGGTGTTAATCAGCTTGGTGGAGTGTTCGTTGGTGGTAGACCGTTACCAGACTCGACGCGACAGAAAATCGTCGAACTAGCCCATTCCGGAGCCAGACCCTGTGACATATCGAGAATCCTACAGGTATCCAATGGATGTGTGTCAAAAATCTTAGGAAGGCAAGTATTATAAAATTGGATCTATATTACCTATATATGTATTGATTAATGAGAAAACAACATATTATGGAGAGACTTTAAAATATAAATAGTTTGAAATATTATACAGACACAATATAGGTGTATTATATCACATTTCAACATTAAATGTCTTTTTAAACATTGATCTTAAAATGCACAGATAAAATGAATATACAAGCCCATTGCCCATTACATATTAATATATTATGTACTATTTGACTTAACTATCCTTTATTATATAATCTATTTAACATTGGTTTTAAAGTTATTTTCCATAATTTTGATTGGCAGTAATTATGAAGGTACATAATTTGGATTGGCTTTACAAATTTGAAGTTTAGATTCTATAGGTACTATAAATATATAGTATTAGTTGTTTGAAAAATAACCTAATAACATCGCAATTGACAAAATATTACGATGAAACGTGATATTATTTATATGATTGAGTATAACATAATGTTAATAAATTATTAAGTGTTGTTTGTTATATGATACAATCATTAATTATATTTTTTTACCGCAGGTATTACGAAACCGGTTCTATCAGGCCCAGAGCGATTGGTGGTTCGAAGCCCAGGGTAGCAACAGCTGAAGTGGTGTCTAAGATATCTCAATATAAACGCGAATGTCCGTCTATATTCGCTTGGGAAATTCGCGATCGACTGCTCCAAGAAGGCGTGTGTTCCAATGACAACATACCTAGCGTGAGTACATTTTACAATATCACACAAATCAACGTCAAAATAATTACGTTGAAACATTTCAATCCGCGATAGAGCTCCCATTTGTTTGAGAATAACACGCGTATATTAACATTAAGTAAATGCGGACATGTGCTGCTAATAATATCGTATTATACCTTAAGGTATATTATTGGTAAATATATTATATGGTACACCTATCAAACAATCTTTGAGCAGACCGCTTCAGCAGCATTTTGCAGATGAAAAAAAGCGTTTGTTTCTCGGTCAGTATAAATGCGGAGTACCTATAATAACGTAATGTAGATTTTTAATCCTATAAAAAATATATAAATACAATATATATTTATTGTGTATATATATTATTTACAAGTATTATTTTTCGAGTTTGACGTGTGCGTGGGTGTGACTGCGGCCTCGGCAGTGGCGACTGAGGAAAGGGAGACACAAATCAGATTTCTTACGCATCACCGCATCACGCCTCTCCTAATCAATGTCAACAACGCGCGTCGCCGCCGATCGTGTGTTTTACACACGCACGCCGTACCTATTTACGAAGGAAAAAAAACAAACAAAAGAATACAAATCGAGTGCACTGCGTAATACCTACAGCGTATTTGAAAAATCATTTCCCTCCCCCGTCCACCAATATATATTAGGTATACTATATAGTATATTTACATTAAATCACATCAAAGACGCAATTTATTTTATTTTTACATTTAAGGTGTAATTATTTGCCCAACCAAATCAAAATATTTATCAAAATCTAACCATCTTGTTGTATAATTTATGGTAAATCATTTCAGAAGAAAAAGGAAATTTTCGACGATAAAATTGTGAAAAATTGCGGTTATTATTTGCGGTAAAATTTCCATAGGATAATATTTTGTAACGCAATTTATACTCGACTATATAAATAATAATTCCCTTTTTCATTTAAAAAGTTATTTTATGTATTTGACTGTAACAATTTTTATCTTATTTGAATATGTTTAAATATGTTAGAATAATTTACCTGCAGTGTAATACTTTGATAATTGATTCAATTTCATAGCCATTTATTTCATAATATAATATAATTAATAATATGTCTACTTTTTATTTAAACAATGAGTACTGATGTGACTGATGCCTACACATTTTTATCAATTATTAATTCATATTATAATATATATAGTTATTATTTATTACCATGTTCATTGTTCATAGTTCCAATATAGGTGTACCTATATACGTCTGAAACGAAACAATCCATAAGGTTGACCTACCGTAAGCGGAGTATTAAAAGTGTATCCAGATTTCAGAATTATAGCCAAAACTTCCTATTACAATTACAGGTTCATAACTTGCACTTATCACTTTCGTGGTAATCCTCACTCCCTAAAAAGCGGATGATGAGTTATCAATTATCTTAATTTAACTTAATATTAATATAATTATGTAAATTGATTTCCTTATCTCCATCACAGTGCTGTTTTACTACACTCTTGTGAATTCATTAATTATAATCTAAATTAATTAATTCATATATATTGTTTGCAGTCAACTCTCAATAGTTTGAAACTTTCGATTTACTGTAGGTACAATATTTATTGTTTATGTATTATGCGGTATATTCTTTAAAAAAATATATATAATATTGAATTACTAATTTCTTGGACCCTATAAAACTACAACCGACCGCGTACCTATATTGTATATAATATAATATTTAGTCCCTCTCAAAACGCACCGTAAAATGTGCAACTATGACGTCGACGATAATATAATAAAATAATAATATTATATAATATATGCACACGGTGAGATTGGGGCAGTGGCAGGCATACACCGCCGACGCACTAGCGATTTCTCATCGTCGCCAGTATACACCGCGGCACGCAGGACGGGCGGTAACGCATATTTTCCACGCCTCGGCAGTTCCCCGAACAGTCAGCCCGCCTTAACGTCACGGTCGCCGCCGTCACACAGCACCTCGTCGCGTCCCCAGGGCACGTTTAATAAGCAACAGCAGCAGTCTTACGACAACGAATGTGTATTATTATATAGTTAAAAGATTATAATAAAATAATGTATATTATTATAATAACATCGTAGGTACTATCGGGTTTCAACCGTTTTCGGGACGATTAACAACTATAATAAATGCATTTAAAATATATTATATATTATTATACTTACGTTTTTTCCTCGATATCATCCATCGCTGACAATTATTATCATTCTTACATTATACAATAATATATACGTGATCGTATATTAATTGCACCGAATGTTCTTTAAAATATATTTATGTGCGGGGATGTATATGATATAGGTTTATATTGATTTCATCAGTTTTACGAAAATTATTACGGATATACGAGAGTGATTGCAGCGGAAATGACCGAAAACAATAATACTATATTTTCACATGGCTACACACACAGACACACACACACACACACACACACACATATAATATTTTATTCCCAAAACCTCAACAGATCAAAGAAATTATCGTCCGGTTTCGGCGGTTTCGCACATAACGTATTCGCGGTGTACTTCATACAAATCTCCGCTCGTCAACAAACCGTCAATCGCGCGTGGACTGTAAAACGGAACGGTGTCGGCAAATCCGTCTCATAAACGGCCTACTATTCACCCCATATTACACGTATATTATTGTGATGTAAAGCGATTTTAATTGTCCGTTTCCCCCGATTTGTGGGAATTCGAAAATATTTTGACATTTCTACTTCCTGGAAGCGTCGTTGCAGTGCGTCTGATTTCTCACACGCGTATATATATATATATATATATATATATATATATATATACGCGTGTGTAATATTATGTATAATACGTGTGTAAATACTGCTGCAGCGGCAGTGTACACAAACACATAGGAACGGCCACGACGGTTTCACCAGACGTGAACATAATAATAATATAATGTGTAAAGGAACAAAAAAATAATAATAAATATTATCCCCGTTTTAAAATTATGTGTTAATAGTAAATATATATACCTATATATAGATGCGTGCTGCAGAGAGCAATTACAAATGTCTTTTATGCCAGTGAACTCCGGGAGTCATTTGTTCCACGACGAGTCCATTGTTCGACTGTTATGTCGGTGATGATAGAGAGAGATAATGTCCCTTTTTCAATAGTCATCTATTGTTTTTTTTCCTTCAGTACAGAAATGAAAATAGGAAAAAATTCTCTTTTCTTTTTCCGATTTTTTTTTTTTTTTTTTTTTTGTAGTCGTTTCAGTGTTTTAATTTCCTACTGAGAAAGTATTATGCAGCGTACATTTTTCCCGTATCGTGAATTCAAATCCAATCAGATATACAACAATCCCTGCATCCTTTTATATCGTGACGATGATGAAGACATTTCGAATGTTTCGTCCCTTCGAGTTACTTTATTTGCATGATTCAAATGTTATAAAGATTATCCCGAATTGACATATATTTTTTAATCAGAAAAACAATAAACGGTGCTCAATAGGGTTGTGCGTTTTTTAGGATGTAAGTTTTCATCATAAGCCGACATTATTAATAACACATCCTTTTATTGTGTAAATATTGCTATTATTTTATTTGTTTAAGTAAAATGCTAAGCCGTATTGTAAATACATCGATACAATACGATAACGGAGTCTAGTAATTACCTATATACACCTCCATACAACCACACATTGTCTAGATCTTTGAAACGTATATAAACCTCTGAAATTAATAATTATTATTCTCACAAATCTCTATTGGTAAAATCCCAAACATATGCATTATGCTTCAAATTGCCTTATAAGTAATTTCAAACACAAATCACATGGTATTAAATTTAAACAGCATCACAGTTAAAAATGTTCTATATGTATGATGATAGATATAGGCGTTTTTAAATATTTACGTGACGGATGTGTTAAATTATTTTATAATATATACAAGTTCAAGGGGAGGGATTGTAGTGTGTGTTTAATATAATTTATATGTTTTTAGAAAAATTCGGATGATTGATTATAGCCTATAGGTAAGAGGTGCCTACAATAATACCCTTGATGTTTATTTTATATGTACCTATACTAGCTGAATTCACCAACATGTGGTACAGTGTATTACTGGGTGTACCAAACACAGAAAAAGAAAAATCTATGTTATATAATATGGAGAAAGTGAGAGGTGGAGAAGAGAAAGAGAAAGAAAATCAGAAACCGACGGCAACGCGCGCCGTGTACGTTGTATATGTATATGGTATATGTGTATCGCGTATAATATATATTCTTGTGTAGATATAAAAACGGGAGGGAATGCGTAATCAAAGTGTGAAAAACCCCAAAGTTTTTCCGGCGTCAACGGCGACATTAGGCGACACCCTTCAGGACAGTATATACTATATATATATATATATATATACACGAGGTGTTGTACGTGCAAGTCGGAAAGAAAGAAAACAACCGACAAACAAAACTCATGCATTATGGATTTGTCGGCCGCGCGACACATCAAGACTCGCGCAAAACCCTTCGACTCGAAGCCGCCGCCGTGATACGCGCGCATTTCTCGCACACCCACACAGCACATACACAAGCTATATATATATGTATCGTGTCAATATATATATAACGACGCGGCTCGGCGCTACCGATTTATAATATAAATGCGTGTGTGTGCACTCACCCTGCCACTATTTTTGTACGGACCCTGCGCCGTATAAATCGTCCGAGTATATAAATGAAGAAAAAATATAACCGCGGCGACAATACAATCGACGGCTGCGTAAATGTATTCCGGTCGGAAATTCGTGGTTATATACTTTTCGTCACGACCGGCACAAAAGACCTCCGCCGCTGCCGTGGAGAAAAAATACCAAGCATATAATATATACTATATATAGATATTGAGGAATAAAAAATAGGATTTATTATGGCTGAATTTATTGTATATTTTTATATATTAATATATATATAACATAGAATGACGAAGGCGGTCGGACTCGGGGTCTCGGGCGCGCGCGCAAGACAATGGCGACGCCAGTCTGTGTATATTAAATTGATTGGAAATTATTTTTTGACAATTTTCGAAATCATTATCGTTCACCCACTCATCTGCTGCAGCTATAGATAGCCACACTACAGACATGCTGCTGTTCGAATATTTTACGTTTTGCAAAGTATTTTACGTGTGTCGCGTCGAGCTGAATCGCCAGAAAAAAATATTAATAATTCACCATTCACATACTTCTTATGTACACAAAAGCAAATACATAAAACTGACTACCATATTTATATAGTCATTTAAACTTTGTGTTACACTATTGGCTTGATTTTAGTGTTTTTATATGTTATATAAGATTATAAGATATTATATAAAATCCTCGTCGGTTATAAACGCAGCTTAAATAATAAACTGCCCTGTATACAGTGTGAACATTGAACTTATCACAAGAACATGGAATATTAAACTTCTTTAATTTTAGTTACACCTTACACATATTATAATATTACTATAGCAATATGTCTTTATAAGATGTTTGTAACTAAATTGTAAATTTACAATAATAAATCCTACTTAAGTCTTAAATATTTTAAGCGTTTTCGACGTCAAAAAATCAACAGTGCAGATTCGTATAATAAGTACTCCGTATGACCTTTTTTCAAGAAACTAGTGAAATCACTGCAGACAACATAATATATTAATACACGCTCATCCAAATTTTGCGTTACAAATTTAGAGGACATTCCGCGCATCATGAGATGAAACTAGTTATAATTTATATAATGTTCACTTCTTATTTCACAACGAAATATTAATTGCAGCATGATCCCGTCAAATACGCCTACACTATAAACATAATTATTAATATATTATTATAAGACTGATACAAAATATTATTAATCACGAAATTTATTAATCCGTGCGCAGGTGTCTTCGATCAACCGCGTGTTACGCAATTTGGCGGCGCAAAAGGACCAGCAAACACCGGCGTCCGTGTCGCCAACTTGCAGCAGCACGGACGCCGTGTACGACAAGCTGAGACTGTTGAACGGTCAAGCGGCGGCGGCCGGCACATGGCCTAGACCCAATCCTTGGTGAGTATTATAATAATAATTTATGCATAATATACGCACATACATAATATACTTGACGAGAGTATATACATATATGTATATAGGTGATCGCGCGGATGACCGCACACGCGTTTACGCATCATCAATAATAATAACAATAATAATGTACCTTATACTAACGCTCACTGTCGTTATTTGTTTTGTCTTTCATTATGATACGCGCATAGGTATCCACCAGCATCTGGCGATAACCCGTTCGGTCCGCTACAATCGACCGGCCGCCTGAGTCCGAATGCCGCCAACTGTACCGTCTTGCCCGACATACTCGACAAAAAAGGTAAGACATCAACGATATAATATATTTATGAATTTATGATGTATATATATATAGTAACATTAAGCTGTTGTGCTTTAATTAGTTTTCTTTTCATGAGTACCTTTATACTTGTAAAGTTTATGCGCATATATGTATATAGACAAACCGAAAAAAGGATTTTCGTATAAAATTATTATACTTATAATAATAAATATATAATGGTTATCCAGTCTACTCCCAGAAAATACACTGTCGTATTAACATAAACATATACAGTTGTCACTTCAAGGTATAATACTACCTGTCACTATTTTACTTAATACTATAATAAATAATAATGGCGTATTACTTAAATTAAATAATGATTATATTTTGCATAAAATAATAGCATGATAGTATATAACTATATTAAATATTACACCTAATTGTGTATTGTTGATAAAATAGTAGATTATAATATAATGTTAAAACTTTAAAAACAATTCTATAAAATTGATTTTATTATTAATTGTTATTCCTTATAACTATCAAGAAATTTAATTCAATCGAACCTGTAATTATTCTTCCATCATTTGAAGTTAAATAAAAGTAATACTGCAATATGAAATTGAAATTATTCCATAATCTGAATATTTAATTGCGCGTTAACCGTAATTTAAAAGTGGATATTATTCGCAAATTTACTTTCTAAACTAAACGAAACAGTTTGTGATTTATTTATTTGTATTCGTGTATCAAGATTCAGTTTGCAAATATAATGATGTAGTAAAAATAATTAACTACAAGAAAAAAACTAATTAATAGTTATACGACATTTTGTAAAAAAATCCAGTAAAAACAATTCAATAAACGTTCATATTTTATTCTGCTTATACGACAATTATATAGTCTTATGATACATAGTACCTATATATATCATGAACTCACAATCGCAGCATCTATTTATTAAACCGCAACAACTAATCTACAAGTTCATATAATATTACAATACCATATAATATACATGTTAATAAAAAAACTGAAATAATTATTAATATAGAACAGGTCAGTGAAATATAGATACCTAAATATTATACGTGCCTATGGCTAATACGTATATATAGTAAACAAGAATCTTTATTTCACCATATCCTGTGGGCGGGGTCACCGCGATGATAATATTGGGGTTATACAAGGGGGCTATTGACGCCGTCGTGCCTTTCTATGTACATAAAATTCCCCAGTCGGTATTTATTTTTATTTTATTTTTATTCTACTCAGCTCACGTGCGCTTACATGGATATACGCTCGCGGTTGGTTTGGATATATTAAAAAAAAAAACTCATACCAGCTCCGCTGTGAAACAAGAAAATATTGTATCAAAGCGAAAACGGAACTGTTGACGGGCTGCAGAGGGGTTATTATATTTAGATAAAGGGATTGCCGATGGACGGGTGTGCGGTAGTATTACCGCAAAAAGGGTTTTTGGGCTCCTCCAAACGGTAACCATATTAAATTTTGCTATAGCGCGGAATTCCGGTTTCAGCATCGAACAATACACACACACACACACGCACGCACGCACGCACACACACGCACACACACACACACACACACACACACACACACACACACACACACACACACACACACACACACACATATATATATATACGATGCAAATAAACGGCGGAATGCCAGCAGTCGGGCGGCCATTGCGTACCACGGCAGCGGTGGCGCCCCGAAATTGTACGTGTATATATTTATATATAATATAAGAGAGATAATATTACAAGCTCGAAATAATATCTTGCCACGTGTACGAGATACATGTTATATTATTCTATTATAATAATATATATAATATATCGTTATTATTATACGCCCTATATCTGGCCTATCCTTTCAGGAAACGTTTTGAAAAATGCCTGCAAAAATTGCAAATTGATGTATTAAACATTTAAAACTTTTCCATGACTTTGTTACGTGTAACACAATATATTATGCATATAAACACATGAATTCAGATAAAAACATATACTTTGTGGGTATAGTTATGTATATATATTGAAAAATAAAATACCCATAATGTTACAAGATATGCAATTATAGTTCTATAGAAACGATTATAATTGTTAAGAAAACAGCCCTTGTAAATTATAATGTATCTACTTTATACGTAATCTGATAATAAACTAATCTTTTTTAAATATAGATACGTGAAATATCGATTCACTCCCTCAAACTCAAAAATATTGATATATATTTAAATTTAAATTATTTATGTATTCTTCATGTGACTGCAACTATCGCGTTGGTATTCGGTAGAGTCAGGCTCAGCTATAGGGCATGTAAAATACCCTTAACTATGTTAAGTTACTGAGGTATTACGCCCCGTGCATGAAATAGTTAGTAAATAGGTATAGTTGTACATGGTACATCTTGTTAAACCATACAATTTTATACACATATACGTGATAAACCTATTGCTATGGGTACAATGGTACAAAATACAAAATAAATATAAATACTTCAAAACTACCGAAGCGCAATAGTAGTAATCAGTAGGTAATATTATAAAAAGAAAAAAAATGTTGAAAAGTTGTTATATCAACTATATACTATATAGGCTGGCTGAGAGTGGAGAGAATCCTTAGAAATTATATAATATATTATATGGGTATATACCTATAATATGTATACACACATATTATACCAGTATATATATAAGTGAAGGTATACCTATATACATATAACAGAATATACCTACTGGTATTGTATGGCCACATAATATGGTCATATTATAATAATACATATAAGTATAAGGTATGTTGTGATATATATGTATATATTATATTTTACACGGTGTATAATGTATATATATATATAGGTAACTACACTATATATAAGGTGCTCTGCGGCACAGGCCATTTTGATTGCGCGTGATGTATCTTATTTTTCTCGTTGTTCGCGTCGGTAAATAACACGCGGATGAATATAAAGACCGGGTGCTCACGTCCGTATATGTATACATTATATCGAATAATATATTATGAATATAACGTATATTATGTACATAATATAGCCACCGTGTTATATTAATATGCGGACCCCGCGCGCGGTATTGAATTGACGACGTGGTATATCCTTTTCTCCCTCCATATACCTCCGACACTCTCACTCTGGCATATGCACTTATGTATTTTCAAAAACCCACCGACGTCCATTTAGCCGTAAATAATTTGCTTTGAGCCCTTCGCATGACGTGCGTGTGCCAAGCGCAGCTGAACGAAAATGACGTGTTATCATCGCGGTCCTTCGTCGGTTTCACGCACCTCCTTTCTTATGTACTTATATTATACAGTGTATATATATATAAAAAAAAACGTAACGAATGTCATTTGTATTATTAAGCATTATACTTGGTAAAAAATTTAAAACCTTCAAATACGGGGATGTAAAAACGCGCGTGAGATTTAACGTAGCTAAACGCTAATAATATGTAACCTGCATAATATATCAATCTTCGTTTTACCCAAAAATCATATTGAATTAATAATATAAAGGGGATCGATGCCACTATAGGATTTCGATACGGTTTGTATTTCAAAAGGTATTTAAATACACGTGTAAACCTGTTATGAGTAGATTAATAGTATTTTAGTAATTATTATGGTATTTAATTAAATCCTGTATCATACAGGCTGTATGGGAATTACAACTGCAATGTTTGAAAATACGATCATGTTAACGCATTGAACCATTATCACTCATAATTTTTTGTGTTTGGTTTGGAATTTAGTTTAATGGCTATCAGTGCTTCTTCATATTAAGTCTTACACATTGTCATTATCCTCAACTTTTATAGAATGGATATAGATATTTATTAAAGTATAGTTTTGCTTTATTATTTTAACAAAATCTTACCATTCCAAACTTATAGGTCCCGTACGGTACAATGTATAAATTATCTACTAAATATTTGTATACACTAAAAATTATTAAATACCCATACGTTTCTTTATTCATAATTAGAGATACTATAATAAGTTTCTAAGAACTTCAATATTAGCAACAAAAAAAATGCTTATGATTTTACTTAATTTCAAATATTACCTATAGTGTACGCAAAATTATATATACAAAAAAAAAAAAAAAAAAAATACTTATGATTTTAATTAATATATATTTATATATATTTCAATTTCAAATATTACCTAATGGTGTACGCAAAGAATATACAAAAAAAAAAAAGTAGTATTTAATATGAGTAAATCTTGGTAATTTAATTATTGTTCAATGATGAAAGATCACAATAAAAATGATAACATAAAATTTTTATTTAAATTTATATATTCATATTTAAGTGATATTAACAATATTACAATACAAAATAAATAGCCAAATTATTATTGTATTCAACGCCTATAAAATTAACAAAATTATAAAAATTAACTTCATACGTGTAGGACGTAGGTATAATACAAAATTTTTAAATTTTAATTATTTTATATAAAATGATATAATATTATAAAAAGGGTTTGTTACTCCAACAAATCAGTAGTCTGTTAAAGTTTATAAAGCGTGTTTATGAACCAAAGAATTACTGTTCTTAGCATTTACTTGAGATTTTATAGCTGAAGAGATAATTGTGTTCTGACGTGTTTATACGCAAACTTTAATAATATCCAACAACAGATCATGTTTTTAATAACGGAAACTTTGGTCGTCAACCACTTTTAGTGACGATTTAAGTTGATTAGACTCTTCTATATACTTAAAAAGAATTAAACCACCTAACATAATTATATTCTATATCAATATAGGTAGCAGGTTTTCACTCCTCACTTTTAACTATTAATTATTAACTATACTATGCTACCTATACATATGTAATTTATGTGTATATATAAATATGTATATGGTGCCAATATAAATCAAATGATGTGATACGTATACCTTTATTTAAATTACATTTTTAATTAATTTTTTTAGTAGTACTAAGTACTTACTATAAGTTATAACATGTATCGCCTTACTATGATATACTAAGTCCTAAAATATTACTTATCAGACAATTTTTAATTCATGGTTAAATAAAATATATATAAATATATAAAACGATATAAAACGACATAATAAAATACGTGATTCACAAACAATATTGATTCAATTTTACTATCAGTATAGCCTGTTATATAATTTTATGTGGACATTAGGCCTATACGTGTAACAAAAAGTAGGCAAATTAATCATAGGTCACGTAAAACGAGGCACGCTTGATATAGAAATACGGAAATGGTATACTCTGAAATGTTATGAGTGTTATGCTTATGGCTATGTAGCATTTTGTAGACTTCGATAAACCTTGCTACCGACATCCTCGGAAGTAAATTTACATAATCACCTTGTACATTATGTATGTTCGTCTCGCGTGAGAAAACACGACACTATTATACATACGATATTTTCACGGTGTTTACCTGTTTTGTTCCAATTTTCTTGAAACTTCCCTCCTCACATACCCACAGAAACATTTCAGAACTTAAATTTTTCCCAAGCTATATTTTTATTTGGTATCTTTATTCTTATCTTCTTAATACATTATTGTCCGTAACAAAACAATGATAAATGCAATTTAACAAACATAAAAATAGGTAAATATACACAAGTTTTTTGAATAACACAAGCTGCCAAGCTGTCTTGTAATAATACATGTATTTATAAACTATTGTTATAATAAACTAAATGTTTATATAGATGATGAATTCAGAATTTAAAAAATCACGTAATTATTGATAAAAACAATTTGAAAACTTTTTTAGATCTATATATTATATATTCTAAATGAATAGTATTGTATTACTATGTATATTCCATATTATTCATATATATTTGATTTATATGTATTTAAAAGTGTTTCTCACCTAAAATATTATGCATTTATTAAGGTTAAATACATTTATTGTGGAAGCCAAATATTCGCTTTGGTTACAATCATATTCCTATTTAACTATTTTAAATGTAATCATGATTTATAAATATGTTAAACCATAATAATATGTGATATGGACTTCATAATATAAGCTGCGGTAACTATAATTATGGGGAACCTATATAATATATTTTATAATAATTTTCTGGTAGAATAAAGTTTCTATATATTTTATATTCTGTGTGTTGCTACCGCGTGACTTTTTTATTCATATCATCTTTTAGGTTTTTGTAATTTGTATGATATATTATACACACATGCTAACTGTAAATAGTATTACAATTTGTATAAATTCAAATAAATGTTTTAAAAAAATAAATGATTATAGGTATTAATTATTAAAGCATCTCATGTACCTATACTATGTATAACTTTATGATCATTTTCTTTAAAATGCCCGAGTTATCGATGAAACCTTATAATATAACGAACGTGTTAGTATAGGTATATGCGATTTTTGCAATGTCATATACTTAAAACATAACCTATTCACTATTCAATATACATGTATACCTATACTACCGTTATACTGTGTTTAGGTAATTTTAGTGATGCGATGACACTATGTGGTAATATTTAGCTGATTAATCATGTTAAAATAATACACACGCATGTATATAGGTACCTATTCTATATTGTATTATGACTATAATGACCGTTTATTATTTCAGCGGAAAGTTCACGTAATCCATCCGTAAATTAATACCGTACAGTATACAATGTAATACATGATGTCATAGTGCGTGTATGTGTATATGATACGGTATTTAATATTATATACCTACCTACTATATTAAGCGTGTTCACCGCGGTATACTCGTATTAGTTATAATATGTAGTAGTGCGATGGCGGAAAATGTTTTAAACCGAACAAACGACCAAACACAATGGTTGACGTGCCCCCCTCAAAAAAAAAAAAAAAAAATCGTAGTGAAAAAACAAAGTGTATATAAAACGTAACTTTCTGAATTTGACAATTCGTTTAAAAATAATTACGTCTCGTTTATTTTTGCCGACTTTGAGTAAGAGAGAGAAAGAGCTAGAGAGAAGAGAAAGCTTGCTCGCGTGCGACAGTGGCGGCGACCGTTTTGCGCGGGAAATCTTTTACGGTTTGCTGGCCTCGGGCGCCGAAAAGGGTAACGTTGTTGCAGTTATTTAACGGGATATTCCTGTTTGTGACATGCTTTTGTAATACCAGAGAGACAGAATGAGAGAGAGACCCTGCGCTTTAATCCGATTAAAAATTATCAAAAGCCGTTGCCTCGCGGCTTTCCCGGAAAACAATTTAAATTGCGCCTACACGACCGTCTCATCGTCCCTTGTCTCCGCCCCAGCTGCTTAGGCGACGGCGCACTTGTGATGATATTATGTACACACTGTAATTATATTATATTATATATATATATATATATGTACATAGACGATTCGGAGCGTGCGCGATTCGACATCAAATATTATAATTTTTCGTACACACACTCTTGTAATACTATATCATACATGTAAAATTATGAATAATATAATAGATGCACGAATTAAGTTTTAGCAGTCTGTGTAAATATACACTCTTAAAACCAATGTTAGCTAATGATGACAACTCGTATAGCTTCATATAATTTATTATATCATTAACGTGATGCGATTTACTGCAAGTTGTTTTATATACCACTGTGCAACTCTTGCAGGAAATAAAATTTCACAAATATACTGTGCGTTGCCCACTCGTAAATATCAAATGTTTCTATACCCCACCGCAATATATATATATACATATGAGGTACCTACCTAAACACTATACATATTACACTATAACTGATTGATTACCTAAGGACGCGTAAATACTAAATAGTAGCAAGGCGCGTGCTTGAGGGCGATTTCTTTCTTTGCTTATATTATACACCAATATGCGCGTACAATAATAGTAATAATAATAATAAAATGTATATTTTATAATATTATAAAAGACCTCTCGTCTCCGCCGTCACCGTTATTGTTTCGACGACCACGACTGCACAGCACGCGCTGCTTTTCGACGACGTGCAATGCGAATCACATGAACATTAACGAAATAATATTATTATATATGTATTTGTAAAATCCGATTAATCGCATTGTGTTCAACCAATCGAGAACCGCATGGGCCTCGGGAGTCACTGCGTGTGGCTCACTGGAGCGTCGTTAATCGCGCGCCCGCCGTTATATACATTTTTACTCCGCGGACGCGTACGACGATAATAATAATTATATACAATAGTACAACTCTATAATATACTTAAGCTACTGTCGCTATTATTATATTATATATTATTATGTTTGAGATTTATATACAAAAATAATTATATATATATAATATGTATGTATAATGATAGAAAATAATATATAAATCTATACTTGGTTTCGGAGATTTTTGTTTTACGAACCATGACGAATGTGATCGCGAGTTCGCACCGCATATAATATCAGCACGAGGTGGTCGTGTGTAAATAATAATAAAGACCGAAGCGTCACGTAATTATATTCGATTAGATTATAATATTATTTTGTAATTTTCCTCTCGGTATATTTTCCAAACGAGCATACCCTCGAATTCTACACACACATAAAACGAACTTGAATAGTTAAGCGCGACGCTTATTACATAAGACCGGAACTGTGAAATGTGAAGTACGAATTACTCAATCACAGTATCACACACAAAAACTATATTACACTATAGTGATGTACCTATATGTATATATCAATACAATATTATGCAATATGTCGTAACTTTATAGACCTAACCTAGTGACCTATTATATAACATTCCATATTTACGTGGCAATCATAATTCAAATCATTGCTAAATAAATAAAAAATCATACAATTAGATAGGTACCTATATATTTTTTATTTAATATATATACATCTATAAAGCTTATACATTATAATGCATACCTTCCTATTATATAGTAGTCATGTTGAATAATATATTATAATATTTTATATTTACATTCACAGTGTTCGATGCGATATTATTCGATTGACGTGTAGACACAATATTAAATATTTCTTTATATATTATTATAGTAAGCGAATAATACATCTTTACATATTTTGCGATTTTGCGCTATCGAAAATCAAACACCATCAGGTTTTTTGTCGTAGTTACCTAACCTATAGTTCAGCAGCTAAAGTTTGCCAGCGGTTCGTCCAAATACTTTTCGTTCGCATAAACTAAGCTGCAGATAGAAAAAGATAGCGGTAACACGCTCGATTAGTATAAAATATATCTATACGCTTATAATACATTATGGGTAATGGGTATATACATCTATTTACGGAGAGTTTTTACATGACTTGACGACCATGGAGGACGCTATTTATGTATAATACATAGTAATATTGTGCACACAATGGTAATATTATAATAATACGATATCGCTCTTTTGCGTAGATAGCGATCCACTAGCTGTATAATATATACACACACTCACAGATAATATATGTGATGTAATATTACATATGGAAACGAGCGCATGCCGTGCAACCACCACCGGTGTGACACTGTGACGGCGATCCATTTATTGTATACGGCGACCCTCTGCGGCGGTGCGGTTATGATAACAGCGATAGTTTATTTTATATTATTACGTACCTATATATATATATATATATATATATATATATAGTACGACGTCGGTGATGCCATCAATCCTGACACACATATAATAAAATATATACCGTCGGCGGGCGTTACCGCAAACGCAATGCCTACCCATCTACCTACCTACCAATATAATATATTATAACCGTAATAATTTCTCTCACTCTCTCGGTTTGCCATATATATAATACACTGCTACATCGCCGGTGGCTCGGTTATTCTACTAGATAAGCGAACACATATATATTATACTATATAATATTATTATGACGTACTGCTCGCACACGACGTGGTTACAAAAACATTGTTTACCGCCCACCACCTATATACACGCGACGTATCTGCTGGTTGAATAATAGTGCGACGTATATATGATATAAATATGTACCTACCAACTATATATTATAATATACAGCACGAGACCGATACGGCAACGTTGGGACGCGTATTTTATATATAGTTGGTGCCGAAGACACGGCGGTGGAACGAAGGAGGACACGGCAGAGATATGGGTGGATGGATGGCGGGTGTAAGTGAAACGGGGATGAGAAACTGGCGGCGAGTAGGAACCAAAGGAAAAGTCGCGAGCGCTCGTGTGTGTGATAACGAGCGTGGCCGCCGCCGCGACGTTATTTAACCGACGGGCCGCCCAAATGAATGGGAAGCGTTCGAGTAGAAAGTTGCCGATAAGACGGAACGAACGCGTTCCTACGGTATATATATATTTTAAACGCTCGCTCCGACCTCTCTCCTGCTGCTGCTCCTGCTGCTCCTGCTGTTGCTGCTGCTGCTGCTACTGCCGTCGTCCGGAGCGTCTCTCTTATCGTCAGAGTGCGCGCGCCGCCCACCCACCAACGTCATAATATATATGGCTGCTGCAGGACTATCATCTTTATATAATGTATATATATATGTGTGTGTGTGTGTGTGTGTGTGGGTGGGTGGGTGTACAGAGAGTTTGGCGCGACAACTGGTCCCCGCGGTGAAAAACCTAGCGCCCCCTCAGTCTTCTCCAACCCCACCGGCAGGAATCCGCTATACCAAAGAGATCTCGCGATACCGTCTTCCCCGCACCCCCTCGTATCATCAACCGACATAGCGCGTAGGTATATCTTGTAATGTATTATACGACATAATACAAACGGGTCCTTGTATGCGATAAATTCGGCCGAAACTTAATGTCGTTCTGTGTAATACATTATATCTTTATATGTATAGCGTGTACCCATATAACCAATATACTCTATTATAGGTACATATGGGTAAAAATGTAAAATACTTATCCCTGACATAAACAGTTATTATATGTTTCACAAAATAATTGCAGTTATAGGCCACAACAGTCATCAACCGTTTGCTTGTAAAAAATCGATCAGCAGCATCTTAACAATTTTTTCGTATAGCAATTGGCGTATATCTGATTACACATATTATTTTAGTATGTCTATAATAATATTGTAGTGTTATAAACTAACCGTTTTCGCAGTAGTTTTTATAATTACTAATTAGATTGTGTTTTCATATGGAATATATGTGTATTAAAGAATAATTACATAATATAGGTATATGTTATACCTATTTTATGGATAGCTACTAAAGTAAGACAAAGGTGAAAAAAATCTAATAAAAATGATTAAAATATAATGTTATTGACGAGCTTTTCTTGCGTATACCGCGAAAAACGTCGGACGTGTGCTGCACCACTCCGAGCGTTCGGGTCTCTGTGTGTTCCGGTGGGAGGAAAAGAGTGGTACGTACCTACTTTTAAACGGTCCTGCGAGAAAAAGGGTTTTACAATAATAATATATCAGTGTGGTGCGCGCGTACGTTATTATATTAGCGAGAGGTTTTTATTTATATTTTTTTTTCGCAACGTGTAAACCGCGTTTATGACGGTGACAGTATATATTATGTGCAGTATACGATCCGGCCTAATATATAATAACATCAATATATATAACGTATATTTATAGTCATGTATATATTATTATTACATATGTGCGTTATACTGTACGTGGTGAAAATCGTACAAAGACACGTACACGCATAGACCAAACTGCACTCCCCTTGCTAGTACCGAAAACACACACACACCTCCGGACCGATTTTTGTCACGCCGGCTGTTATACATTATAATATACGCGAGTTCCGTGTGGATCGGGCGCGCTATGCGTATATTATTATACGTATACAATATCGCGTGTGTATAATATATAAATTTTAAAAAAGCCCTTTTTTCCACGACGGACGCGATCGGCGCGGAAAAGGATGGCGGGTGAGGTTTATATCGTATACCATATATATAGGGAGACGAAAAAAAATGTATGTATGTATATATATACACGGTAGAACCCCTTGTGTCGCGGGATGTACGTCCCCCAAACCCGACCCGCCGATCCGCGCGGTCCAATGAACAATTTGAACCCCCTAAAAGTCGGCCCCTGCGCGCGCGCACACACACACACACACACACACACATAAGCGTAACGAGCAGCGACGTATTTTAGTGTGCGTGTCTTTGAGCGTGAGTATATATATAGACTACAGGGAGAGAGAGAGAGAGAGAAAGAAGGGATGCTGTAATAATCATCTCTCCGATTTAGGGATGGACCGCGACTGCAACGATTGTATATATGTATTATTATTATTATACCGAGAGAGAGGTCTGAGGACGCGAGAGTTGCAGTATATATATATATAATATATTATAGGCAGTCTTTCACATCATAAACTCGGACCTTTGAAATAATTGTTTTAGTTAATACGAGTCACGACGCAAACAATATAATATACAAATATCATACGACGTACAACAATATACAATGTGCGTGTTTGCATTGCCAAAATAATAATGCGGTGTGAATAATACGCACCTCCCATTATAAGATATATATAACATAATAATATATTATCAAATAAGTAGTCGATTCCCGATATCTATGTTTAGTATTTCCGTTTTTCATAATATACGTGTTACCTCTGTGTATAACGACACTGCAGCTTCAGAGAAGCCGTCCTACATAAAAGTTTTTTAACAATATTTCGGTGTCTCTATAAAGTGTCACTAATGGGTGGCTTCTTTAATCACGTCTTTCTCGCCTGATATTTTTTATTTTTATTTTTACTTTATTTTTTGTGTTACTTTTCTCGCATATGCTTACATGTGCCTAAATTGTACAGATTGCATATTACATGATAAAAATAAAAATAATAAAAATGTCGGTGTCTGATATGAATAAATCGTCTCAAAGGCGATTTCGTCTAAAATAAAATATTTTTACGATAAACTGCACAGTAGTACAATAACACACAGTACACACCAACATTACAGAAATGCGTTATAATGTCTGTTTGGTATATATGTCGTAGGCATATAGTCAAATCAGGCATTTTATTAAATGCCTAGGCATATAGTCAAAGAATTTAATGTTTATGCAATTTCACTATCCGCCTAGACATTTAGTAAAATGCCTAGTCATTTAATTAAGTGACTAGGCATTTGACTAAATGCCTATTTCATGCCAGGCAAATAATAAAAGAACATTTTGTATTATTTTAAAAATTTAAATATATTTTCTATCAGTTATTTATTGCTATTTTATACATAAAAAAAGCTGTGTATTATTTATTAATATGAAAAACACGTATAGATACTCGTATATGAAATAATATGTTTAATTTTGTGTCATTATGTCAACTATTACTATTGTTTTAAAAATGAAATAATAAAAAATAAATATATTCAGGTAATAACTAATTAGGTGTGATAGACATAAATGATGGTACGAGTATATTGTATAGCATATATGTATAGTCAGTAAAGTCTATAGTACGAGTAGTGAGTACTATATATTCTTATTAAATAAAAATAAAAGTTCCATTGGTTTTTACCTTGGAAAATTAACGTTGGTACTAGGTTGTATGAGAACCTTATCTATAGATATTGAGTACTGTGGGACAAATTATAATCTTATCGATTATAACGATAAAAATATGACGTTACGGAAAAAGATACAGAACATGCGATTGAATTGTACAATAATTTAGTTTAGTACGTCTATTACGTTTACGTAAATCGTATGTAGTGTGATCGCGATTGCATGTAATATTGTAACATAGGTATACCTATTGACATTTTTTGTATATTTAAAATTTTGATTGTTTTTATTTGTATTTTAAAATATAATATAATGTCACACAGTGTATTGTTTTATGAAAAATTAAAATCAATTTACGACAACCAAGATAAAAAAAAGGCATGGAGTCAGGAAGACTACGACAAAGCACTAAATGAAATCAATGATGCGAAATTGAATCCAGGTAAAACTAAAACTCAAAACCAATATTATTTATGTCGTAAATATGATCTGATTGAAGTAGGAAATGTTAAACATATTATTTTAAAACCAAAAACTAAAACCGAAAATATTATTTATGTTGTACCATATGAAAACTATTTTGAAAAAATCGAAGAAAGTCATAAAGCGACTGGTCATGGTGGAAGGGATAAAGTTGAGCAGAGTTTAAAAAATAAATACAATATTCCTCGAATAGCAATCCAAATATTTATAAATTTGTGTACAACTTGTAACAAAAAAAAATCAAAACCTTGTAAAGGCGTCGTTATAAAACCAATATTATCGGCAGATTTTAATTCAAGAGGGCAAATTGACCTTATTGATTTCCAATCAACACCCGATGGAAATTTTAAATGGGTTATGAACTATCAGGATCACGCAACCAAATATTTATATCTTCGACCACTTACTTCAAAACGAGCCACCGAAGTTGCACACGAACTTTTAAAAATTTTTTTGGAACAAGGAGCACCTCAAATACTTCAATCTGATAATGGGCGAGAATTTACAGCGAAAATAATTGAAGAATTAGCAGAATTGTGGCCTGAGTGTAAAATAGTACACGGGCGGCCGCGGCACCCTCAGAGTCAGGGATCTGTAGAAAGATCAAATCAAGATGTTGAAAACATGTTACGAGCTTGGGTCGTAGACAATAAAAGTACCAAGTGGTCAATCGGAGTTTATTTTGTACAATGGCAAAAAAACATTTCACATCATCGAATTTTAGGTCGTTCGCCATATCGAGCCTTGTTTGGCACTGAACCGAAGGTAGGTCTTAGTTCTACAAACTTACCTGCCGAAATTATTCAAAAATTATCAAGTGAAGAAGATTTTGAAAATATTTTACAATATTGTGACATAAATAATATCTGCAGTGTTTGTGAAAAATCAGGTAGTGAACTCCAATGTACTATATGTAAAAGAAATATTCATTATGATAATTGCAGCTATTCTATAAATAATAGTAACGATATTGAAAATATTTGTCTGCTATGTAATAATGAAAAACAGATAAAAGTTAACCGCATTGAATCTTACAAACGACAAACTATAGCAGCTAAAAAAATGGCAGAAAATAGTGAAAAACTATTTAAAGAACTAGAGGTTGGTGATCAAATAGTATTAAGTGTTCCAAAAGTAGACCGAGGACCTCTCGATAGTCAAAATATAAATGGGTTAGTGATAGACATTCGGAACGGCGTTTACCAAATTGGCACAGAAGTTGGTATAATAAAAAATTGGTGTTCAAGAGAAGAACTTCAACTAGTGTCAAATAATGGTTTAGAAGACAGCAAAATACAAAAAGACAAATACGTGTCCATACGTGAAGCAGTAGCAAACTTATCAATTTTCAACGGTCAAGGTTTTGTTAAATGTCAATGTCAATCAGGAAAGCGGCAATGTCAAACCAATAGGTGCTTGTGTTTTAAGAAAAATCTTAAATGTTCCAGCAAATGCCACCAAATTACAACATGTGACAACAAGTAATAGGTAACAAAAACTTGTAATTATAATATAACTTTTTATTTATTTTTTATTATTTCATTTTTAAAACAATAGTAATAGTTGACATAATGACACAAAATTAAACATATTATTTCATATACGAGTATCTATACGTGTTTTTCATATTAATAAATAATACACAGCTTTTTTTATGTATAAAATAGCAATAAATAACTGATAGAAAATATATTTAAATTTTTAAAATAATACAAAATGTTCTTTTATTATTTGCCTGGCATGAAATAGGCATTTAGTCAAATGCCTAGTCACTTAATTAAATGACTAGGCATTTTACTAAATGTCTAGGCGGATAGTGAAATTGCATAAACATTAAATTCTTTGACTATATGCCTAGGCATTTAATAAAATGCCTGATTTGACTATATGCCTACGACATATATAAAATCTCTAAACAAAAATAACACAATCGAATTATTTTTCTAAAAAATGCATACATACTTATATTTTCATTTATTTTAAAATAATTAGTATTATTATTATTTCCACTTTTTACTTTTTAACTCCTCGCTTACGGAATCGGAGCGAACCAACTCAACAACTATATTTAAAATAAGCATCCGTGATTATTCATATATCATATATATTTAATATTTATACGAGCGTAGGTATTATTTATAATACCTATTATTTTATATTACCTATTATTTTAGTACAAATTGTTCAAAGAACTTTCTGTTTACGCTTTAAACCTCGGTTCACATTTAACTACATTGACTAAAGATTTAATTAATCTAAACTCGAGTTATTGATACCAAAGTGTTTTTCTTTATGACATAATTATATTTATATTTTATATATAATGTCAAATTGGCATATAATGCTGTAATATGGAGAAAATCACTATATATACCTCCCTACCAACCTATCTTTATTATAATAATATACCAACTACCATCTAATAGCAAATAATATATACATAGGTAGCTTATCGGACAATTTTCTCCTACTACGTGATTCCCAGTCTTAATTCATCATAATCTTAATGTTCTGCGCAGAAATTATTTTATTATTTTCGGTGGTAAAATTTTAAAATAAATCGTACATTTCAATTATAAGAAAATTCACTCGCTGCGTATACGGTACAAATGACGAATTGAAAGTCGAAGAGACATTCGCGACGCCATATTTAGTAACTATTTTACTTGTGAGTTAAATAATATACGCCGTCTCTTACAATGGGACCAATTACAAGACGTTTGTGAATGGGAAAATCAATTCGCGTCACATTTAGATAACGGCTGCCTAGAATATGTATATTATATATAATAATAATTGCATATCGTTTACGATAGTGTACTTATCTGCATACGCCATTCGGTAGAATTATTATAATTGCTATTTTGAATTTATTTTACTATTAATACATTTTAGGACATCATATATTATAAACATAAAATATGTGTAGTATACTATGTAATTACTATATAGTTTGTGACTTATGTATAAATTTTAATTATATACAGTGGTTAATTGGAGTTGAGGAGAAGGGAGTGTTCTAAACCCAAAATATGCACACTTTTTTCTATATGTTTAACGTATAGGTATTATAATATTTAGTACATATTTGTTTCCCTTCAAATTGGTCAAAGGATACCACGGAAAAACAAGAAAGAATATTCTAATTATAACAATAATATACTAATATAATATTGCATCCATAATATACATAATTGTTATATACCTATATTATGTAGAACTATACATAGGTACTATCAGACTATTTGGGTCTTTTAACCGAATGAGTCAATACGATGAAAGACCCAAGAAAACTATACAAATATATACTCATTTACTTAAAATATGTTATTAAGCTTTCAGCTATTATTATTTATTTTTAATAATAGAAATATGGATATTTAATAGAAAAAATATTGTTCAATAAAAAATATATATTGCTGGTAGGTATATGCTAGGTAGGTATCTAATTATTTCTTGATAAAAATCCATCCAGAGAATCCAATAAGCAGTAACCACTGTAATATACAATTTAATAATGTATTATATATATATATATACCGTACGCAATCGTGTTTTACCGGTAGCTTTGGCGTCTAACAATATAATATAAACGGCGTTTGATGTCAAATACGTATGTAACTGCTTCTTTTTCACGTCAATCGAGTTCGACGAATTTCACTTTTTTACCCAGACAAATTCGTATTTTATGCCTGTACTACCCAATTATACCTTTGTTTGTTAAAATGTAATTTCATTTCCGATAAACCTATATGGCTATATACCTAATTTATGTAATTGCAATTGTGGAAAATAAAAAATATAAACTCTTTAAAACTATAGCGTTCCGTAAAATAACTGAACTGTATACCAAAAGTGCATATCTAACTTGTGAGAGCGGAGTTTCCCCCTCCCAAACATTCAATCCTCAGAATATATAATTACCATGTTCGGATATGTTAGTGACTTCTAACTACGCTATTGCCTATTATAAGTGATTAAAATCAATGTTTAGTCAAGTTTATTAATCTATAGGTATATATATTAATCTTGTATAATTTCTAAAATATGTAAAATCCACAATGGCAATTTTGCTAAGAGTCTTAATTATTGTTAAGGCAAATTTAAATCAAATTTCTCATGCTAATGTATTTTAGTAAATCATATCCGAAATTATTAGTTTTAGACTTGGACGGAGGTATGGGATCTGACGAAACGTGCACGTCCATCGGAGATAACTCCAACCACGACGGTTCTTTGATTGGTGGAGCCACCGGATCGGCCAACGACGACGACCAAGCGCGACTCAGGCTAAAGAGAAAACTGCAAAGAAACCGTACGTCGTTCACCAACGATCAGATAGATAGTTTGGAAAAAGGTAATATATATAATACATAAATATCACGGCATTGTATATACCTAGTCGTTTACATAACATTAATTTGGTATTCAGACATTCAGTATATACTAGCATACTAATCTGCATTTATTCCACAAACCCTTTAATAACCTATACAACTTAACGTGTTTATGTTTAGAATTCGAACGGACACATTATCCAGATGTATTCGCTAGAGAGAGACTCGCAGGGAAAATCGGATTGCCAGAAGCAAGAATACAAGTAAACGTCACTTTTATTTTGTTTACGTACGCATAAAAGAGCTAAAAAAATATTTGTAGAGAGATAAAAGTTTTCTGGCAAACTCCAAGAATTTCGGTTTTATTTCAACATGAAAGTTTTTCTTATAAGTTTAAAAGTCCCTTTTCGAACGTTCTAATTCTTCTATGTATGTATATATGCAATAGTTTGTAGAATTCTAGAATCTTTAAATACATGTAAGTAGTGTGTATGTGTATATATGTGTATTATTATTTGTCATTAGGTACTATTTTAATAATGGAAAACACTCATAGCATCCAAAATAAATTTTACAAAGTAATCCATTAGAGCCTTATAAAGGTGTCTATATTATTTCGAAAATATAATTAATATTTTTGACAGCTTTTTTACTTTTACTACCTACCTACGTCATTTTTAGGGTTCCGTACTTCAAAAGAAAAAAACGGAACCCTTATAACATCACTTTGTTGTCCGTCCGTCCGTCCGTCTGTCAAGAGCGTTTTTCTCAGGAACGCGTGGAGGTATCAAACTGAAATTTGTATATGATACTCAGGTCTACTGTCCCTGGAAGCTGTAGAAAAATCAACCTTCTAAGCCAACGCAATCAAAAGATACAGCCATTTAGGCCGCAAATTTCCGCAAATTTTCGAAACTCGCACGGGAATCAAAACCTACAGGGTACTTCCCGTGAACTTAGAATCTTGAAATTTAGTACGTAGTCACGTTTTATAGTACAGATATAGGAAAAATTACGAAAACCGTAATTTTTTAGTTTCATCATATAAAAAAAAAAATATTTAAAAAAAATATTTTTGACAATTTTGAAAATTTCAAAGTTACTACTCCTTATCTCATGAACGCGTTGAGGTATTAAATTAAAATTCATATTAAATACTTAACTCTATAATACCTTTAAACTGTAACAAAATCAAACTTTTATGTCAACGCAATCGAAAGAAATAATAACAATTTAAGCCGCATATTTTCAAACTCGCGACTTACTTGCGAGGGAATCAAAACCTATAGCGTACTTCAAGTCGATTTAGAATCTCAAAATTCGGCATGAAGCAATGTTTTATCGCACATATAAAAAGAAAAATTCCGAAAACCTTAAATTTTTAGTTAGATCACATATTTTTTTTTTTTCAAATAATTTTAAACTTCTAATCCTTTTCCTCACGAACGCGTATTTATGATCCTCCAGCTTTCCATATTTTGATGTTATAAATTTAATTTTGCAATAAAAATACCATAACTATGACTCGATTGTCGTGATGGGTGAACTTTTACTTATATACCTACAGGTTTGTACGGACTACGGAACCCTCGGTGCGCGAGCCAACTCGCACTTGACCGGTTTTTAAATTTTGTACTTATTTGAAAGGCACTGTTTGATAAAACTTTGTTATTACTTATTATCATATCTTATCATGTACTTTATATCAGTTTTATTAACTATATAATTTTAAGGTTATGGTTATATTTTATAGTAGCTAGTACGCGCTCATTTTTTTGATTAGATGTCATACTGTTTCACTTTTTTCATACAAAAATATACAGTCCACACTCGACATTCAACAGAACAAAACCTCATGTTCTTTCTTACACTCATATACCTTTTTCTATAAACACTAATGGTCCTTCGAGCCGGATCCATCAGTTTTTACATCCATTCGCATCGACTCGTACACAAGTGCGTTCGATACCTGCAGAATTACACAAGTAAATTTACATGCGGCGCTCGAAATGTTTAGTTCCGTACGTGTAGTTACGCTCGCGTAGTTATCGTTTCCTTCGCCTATAACACATTCGCATCGTGGTAATATACATTCACAATGGATCTTAAGACGCTCAAAAACAAAGGCAAACTCATTCTGAAAAAACGAGAGAAGCTGACCGAAGACGTGGTTAATCGCTATACAGATGAGGAAGCTCAACTTCAGTTGAACTTACTGGAAGATGCTTTCAGTAAGTACAACGAAGCCTACGATTTGAAAATAGTGGAAGCCAACGACGAGGAGATCGACAAGCTCATAGAGGATTTAGAAACGGTCAGTGACTACTATGTTAAAGCTAAGGGTAAATTAACAGGTCGGTTACATGAACGGACAGCTGCGACAAGCGTGTCTGAAAAAAGTGAAAACTCTAACAATACACTTAGACTGCCACCGATTAATATACCTACATTTGAAGGGGATTTCGATGATTGGTATCCATTTAAAGACCAATTTATCTCCATCATCCATTCTAACTCCTCTATCGACAACACACGTAAGATGTACTACCTCAAGTCGAGCCTGAAAGGTGCAGCAGCTCAAATCATCGAATCAATGGCAACTATTGGGGACAATTACCTAGAAGCGTGGACACTCTTACTAAATAGGTACGACAACGAACGCCTAATTGTACAGAGCCATGTTCAACAACTACTGACACAAACCGTTCATCAAACGGAAACCGCCGTGGGCCTAAAGTCATTACTTGACAGCACAAACAAACATTTAAGAGCACTATCAGTACTACAACAACCAGTAGACAAGTGGGATGCTATCATCATCGGCATCGTTGCGACACGTTTGCCTGCAGAAGTAAGAAGATGTTGGGAAATCGAGTCTGCGTCTTATCCTGAAATACCTACATGGACAAAACTTAAGAGATTTATTGAGAATCGATTACAAGCCTTGAATATGTTACAATACAAACCAAGCACTGTAAGTAATGTTATCAATGCTGGTAAGACAAAACAGTTCGTTAGAACTACAGCGCATTTGGCTACTGATAGTCAAACCAACAATCAGTGTTCAATATGTACACAGAACCACATCATTTACAAGTGCAATACGTTTATGAAGTCGAAACCCAGTGAAAGATTGAATTTAGCAAAAAAGGCAAAAATATGTTTTAATTGTTTGCGCACAACACATGGTGCGAATCAGTGCACAAATGAAAAGACTTGTAAAAACTGTGGTTTAAAACACCATACACTATTACATTTGGACATAAAAAGGGTCAATACACCAGAGGGTGAAAATACTACAAGTGATCAGGAAAAGGAGCATGGATTTCTAAGTACAACATCTCATCTAGGAGCGGCACACCCTACCACGTCTCAGAATGTCATATTATCAACAGTATTAGTACATGTGAGTGGCAAGAATGGTCGAACAGTGTTATGCCGAGCACTACTAGATTCTGGATCACAATCACATTTTGTCACATCGTCTTTGATAACAGACCTAGGTATTAACAGAACAAAAACACGTGTGATTGTCAACGGTATCTCTTCAGCAGAGACGACTGTTACCGAGATGGCCGAGTGCACAGTGACGTCCCGCTTAAACCACAAGCAGTATCAAATCACTGGCTTGGTAACACCACGTATTACTGTTAACTTACCTGTCGACAAACTGGACACATCAAACTGGCATCATTTACAAGGCATACAATTGGCCGACCCTACATTCCATTTACCAGGAAAAATTGACATGCTCATAGGAGCTGAATTCTTTTATGATATTCTTCAAGATGGCAAACATGTTGGACCAAAGGGTACTCCTATATTACAGAATTCAAGGTTTGGTTGGATCGTGGCGGGTTGCAGTAACAAAATAATAAAAGATGATCTCGCAAATATTACTACAAATGTTATTACATGTTGTACCACGTATCAGCAACTTGAGAAACAAATTGAAAATTTCTGGAATATAGAAGAAGTGCCTAGAGTGACAATTATGTCAAAGGAAGATCAACTCTGTGAAGAGCACTTTCTTAAAACATTTAAACGCAACGAAAATGGACGTTATGTTGTTCGATTGCCGTTTAAGGAGACTCCACATTCTATGAACAGTTCATATGACATTGCTGTACGAAGATTAGCTCAGGTGGAGAGGTCTCTTATTCGAAATCCGTCGGTGTACAACCAGTATCGTGAGTTCATGATTGACTATCTTCGACAAAATCACATGGAACCTGTGCAACCCACTGAAGACAGTCCGGTCATCTTTCTACCTCATCATCATGTTTCACGTCCCTCAAGCGTTACTACCAAATTGAGAGTTGTATTCGATGGATCTGCTCTCATCTGTAATGGAAAATCATTAAACGACATGTTACATCGAGGTCCTAAGCTACAAAGAGACATTGTAAGAATTATCACTAGATTTCGAATGCACAGATATGTTTACACTGCTGACATACGTCAGATGTTTCGACAAATAAATATACACTCCAATGATCAGTGTTATCAAGGCATTGTGTGGCGAAATCACCCATCAGAACCAATAGAACAGTTCAAATTGAAAACTGTCACCTATTATGGTTTAATAACTTCTCCGTATCATGCTCTCCGTACACTAGCTCAACTAGCTGTTGATGAACAAGTGAATTATCCAGAAGGATCCACAATACTTAAGAATGACTTCTACGTTGATGAAGTCATGTCAGGATGTAACGACATCAATGATGCTAAAGCCCAAATACAGCAGTTGATTGACCTTCTTCATCAAGGTGGGTTTGATTTGAGAAAGTGGGCCAGCAATACACCAACCCTTTTAGAAAATATTCCAGCTGAACACCAATCGTTGCAGATCTCAATGCCCGAGCAAAACAGTGTGTCTGTGTTGGGAGTTTCATGGAACACTATAAGAGATACCTTTTCATTTAAAGTAGAACCTCTACCATGTTTGGAACGCATCACTAAACGCGAATTATTAAGTGAAATTGCACGCACTTATGACCCATGTGGATGGCTTGCGCCACTTATAATCGTCGCCAAGATACTCATGCAACAATTGTGGCAGACTGGTACCGAGTGGGATGATCCTGTGCCTAACCAACTACTTGAACATTGGATCGCTCATCGGACATCATATAACCATTTACAACATTTTGAAATCCCACGCCATGTTGGTAACATCTTAGATTGCCAACAAGGTTGCTTCTTACATGGATTCTCCGACAGCTCTGAACGTGCATATGCAGCTGCTATCTATATCGTTTCAAATAACACTGGACATTTACTGGTGTCAAAAACAAGGGTTGCACCATTAAAAAGGATTACCATACCTAGACTGGAATTATGTGGTGCTACATTATTAGCACAACTGATGCACTCATTGATGGAATCATTCCAATTAAAAATTGATACAATAACAATGTGGACAGACTCCACAGTCACATTACAGTGGATACAAAGTGACGCCAACAAATGGACCACTTTTGTATCCAACCGAGTGAGTCAAATACAGTCATTAGTTCCGAGAGCTGAATGGCGACATGTACGTTCTGCAGACAACCCTGCTGACCTGGCATCCAGAGGAGCTTCTGGTGATCAACTCGTAAATGACCATTTGTGGTGGCATGGACCCAGCTGGCTGTCTGAAAAGGATAAGTGGCCAAATGTCAATTCAAAAACTAAAACGGTTTCAGATGCAACTGAAGAGTTAAAACATTTACCTACTATCACTGTATCACTGTTGGGCAATATTGATCCAATAGGGCAAGACCTATTGATGAAATGCTCAAATTATGAACGCCTCAACCGCATAGCTGCTTACATCTATCGGTTTTGTTACAATTGCAAAACACCAAAGCGGCTGTCAGGACATATTACTGTGCCAGAATATAAACAAGGAGTACTTTTCTGGATCCGTATTGCACAACACTATGCATTTAGCGATGAAATGAAACGAATCAAGTCATCCAAACCAGTTGCGACAAATAGTGTGTTAGCTAGTCTTGATCCTTTCATTGATAATGAAGGTTTGCTGCGCGTTGGTGGAAGACTTCGGCATGCTAACATATCTTATGGTCAGAAGTATCCGATTTTGTTACCTAAAAATCATCCATATGTATATTTAATTATAAAACATGTTCACTTATATTACTTACATTCTAGTCTCGAAGTAACTATGTCAGTGATTCGACAAAAATATTGGTTGATTCACTGTCGCAGCACCATCAAGAAAGTCATACATGACTGTATACCATGTGTACGTTCTCAAAAGGAACTGTGTCAACAAATCATGGCTGATCTCCCGGCAGCTCGTGTTACCATGGCTCCTGTCTTCGCTCGAGTTGGAGTTGACTTTGCTGGGCCAATAACAACCAAACCTGTTGGAGTACGTACACGCACAGTTACAAAGTCATACATCGCACTATTTGTGTGTATGACAACAAAATCAATACACCTGGAAGTGGTGAGTGACCTAACTACGGAGGGATTTATTGCCGCTCTCAAACGCTTTGTTAGTCGTCGTGGGTGTCCATCTGACATCTATTCTGACAACGGTACTAACTTTGTGGGTGCAAATAATAAATTAAAGGTTCTGTATAACTGTCTTTCCAATAATGAATTTCAAAAATCAATAACTACACATTGTGTTTCTAATAACATAAATTGGCATTTCAACCCACCAGCATCCCCACATCATGGTGGTTTATGGGAGGCTAATATAAAAAGTACTAAAGTCATCCTCTATAAAAACATGGGAAACATTGTATTTACCTTTGAAGAACTCAATACAGTATGTTGTCAAATAGAAGCTATATTGAATAGTCGACCTTTGTGTGCACTTGTTGACGGTACTGTATTGACACCCGGCCACTTCATTATTGGACGTCCACTGTTAGCTGTTCCTGAAGACGACATCGGGCCTATTGTCAACCATCGAAAGCGCTGGAACATTTTACAAAGAATCACCCAGACTTATTGGAAACAGTGGTCAAATACTTATCTGAATAATCTACAACAACGATCCAAATGGCGCAAACCTCAAGATGATTTGGCTGTAGGCGATATAGTCATACTACGTGACACTGGAACACCTTCTACTCAATGGCCCATGGCGCGTGTAGTCGAAGTGTTTCCCGATCCTGCGGACAATCATGTACGAGTTGTACGCATACGCACCTCAAAAACTGAACTCATACGTCCTATTACAAAACTAGTCAAACTTCCTATTGAACATTGAGTTCCTACATTTCTATTAAATATTATGTAACATGTATTATATAAAGTATTATGTTTTGTTAATTTTTTTTTAAGCTCATTTATATGTTTCATATTATGTTATTGTTTTGAGACTATTGCTCAAGGTGGGTGGTGTTTGATAAAACTTTGTTATTACTTATTATCATATCTTATCATGTACTTTATATCAGTTTTATTAACTATATAATTTTAAGGTTATGGTTATATTTTATAGTAGCTAGTACGCGCTCATTTTTTTGATTAGATGTCATACTGTTTCACTTTTTTCATACAAAAATATACAGTCCACACTCGACATTCAACAGAACAAAACCTCGTGTTCTTTCTTACACTCATATACCTTTTTCTATAAACAGGCACCATAAATTTTTAATTTTATATTCTTCCATGCAGAATATTTTTTTAAATATTTCTATATTTTATAAAAATTGAATTTCAAACGACTAAAACGAGTATAGTTAATTCCGATACACGATGTCTAAATATTAAGAAAATGAAGGAATACGATGAGAGGAAATTTCCCCTCACGCGTATTTTGCCAGTCACTACATGTTTAATTTAATAGCTGTATCGGTTTATAATTTGAATAGGTATGGTTTTCGAACCGCCGGGCTAAGTGGCGACGAGAAGAAAAACTTCGCACCCAACGGCGTCCAAACTCTAATCAAAATCAATCGATGGACCCGCAAAATCAACAACAGCAGCAGCAACAGCAACAGCAGCAACAACAACAAACATCTCCAAATAGGATGAATGGTTTTGCAAACAATCCAGATACCAATCCAAATATGTACACAACTATCGGCAACCACGACACGTTCAGGTACATACAAAAATATTATATGTATATTGGCAGCATAGGTGCCTAAATAATTGTGTTTGTTAATACATTTTCAAAATTTTGTTTTGCAAATAATATCATAATATTAACGTCGCTTTTGTTCCGATTTAAACCTGTACATAATTTTAGAATTTACCAGTGGCTTACGCTTAGTGTATACTGTATATATTTTTATTTTATTTTTCAAAGATAAAATTGAGTATAAAAAAAAATAGGAATTGATTATACGAGTTAAAACTAACTTTAACAATTTTGAATCTTAAAATCTTCTGGTGTGTGCCATCTTACAACGAATAACTTAAAATTAAAATGTTTTATGTTGTTTTAACTCGAACTTTAAGTAATCTAGAAAAAATAGCTTTTAATAGATATCTCGTTGTTTTAGGTTTAAAATACCCGGTTGGCCGTTATAGTTTTTCAATTATTATTTGTTTTTATTACTGTTTTCACAGTATACTATAACGAACATAATCTTTGTTTTTTTTTTAAAGAAACCTTATACATTTTAATGAAAAATTTAAAAGATTAAATTGAGAATTAAAAGATATGGTTAAAAATGCATAGGTTTAAATATTATGTTTGTGTTGTCTTACTATATTTACTTACGACAGTCTAAAACTTGCTGGCACCGCGTTAATCGGCGTTTCTTAACCAGTGGTAGCGTAAAAATCATAGAACTCATGGCATACTAAAAACATCACCCTTTATAAAATAAAATTGATCTTTATTTAACGTCAAATATAATTTTACATATTTTGTGCAAATTTAATTATCTTTTTGTACTTTAAATGCTTATATTACCGTAATTTTGATAAACTAAAAAAATAAAAAAATAGGTTGAGAATCGCTGGAGTAAAGAGTATAAATGTATGATTATCGTCGTCATTCCCTATAATATATATTACGTAGTATCTTTTTTGATATTAAATTAATCTATGTTTATCACAATTTCTTTCAAGTTTTAATTTAAATATTTTTTTTCCGAATAATTATGAATATTGAATAGATTGGAAAAACGTTGCTTACTCAAAAAATAGAATAAAAAAACAAATGGTTTTTAATAAATGTCTATCTCTGTGTTGACTATATATAGGTATAAGTCTATAATATTTGCTCTATCGAATATTTTTTTCTCGCATATATCACACACTCATTATTTATTTAAAAAAGTACTGTTTTACATAATATATAGGATTAGTGTACCTTTATTTTTATTTTTAGATACGTTATAGGTACGTCAATCCCTTACCTATACACAATAATAATCAACATATATTCCCGATAAAAAATGCACCAAAGAATCTAATACCACTCCCTATAATATATATTTCCGAATGTTTCGGCATTGCAATAGGTACCTATAACTCATTGGTCTAAACCAATCATGTTGTTATTATAATAAGATCGTAGTGTTTATATTATTAATGTTATTATGTGTTCTGCTTAATTTTGACCCACTCGTGTTCTATGTTACAATATATAGTCCGATGACGATGAATTTCGGTATGCCCGGCGGCAACAACGAGAACGGTCTGTCACTGCCAATCATGGGCGGCCACCACGCCATGGCCGGCGGCGGCGGAGGTGACCAGCGTGATGCGTACGGCTGCATGTCGAGGCCGACGTACGACACGTCGCCACCGCTGGCCATTGGCGCACCCGGCTACCTGAGGCCACCCGTGTCACCTACGTCCAACAACAGTAGTCCGCCGACTCATCACGCGGCCGCTGCTTACCATCACCATCCACCGCCCATCAACGGACACCATCCGCACCACCACGCGCACCACCAATACAACATGAACGGCTCAAACTCCACAGGTACGTACACATTTAATGTTATACATCATTACCTATAATATGATAATTGTTTTCTTAACAATTTTATATAACTAATTAACGAACTAAAGTTTTCACGAATTCGAAATTCGTTTTTTCTCACGGACTGTCGAACTCAACTCTGTTTTTTACTACGACTCTTTTCGAATATTTTGCACTTTCCAACTTTTAATTAAATTTATTATTACATTTTATAATTTTACACAAAAATATACATCACTGGTTTAACGGATACCGGGATACGAACTACGTGTGTATGCGAAAAATATAAATATATGTACATGATACGTTTTTTGGATGGCATCCCCAATCATTGTAAAATCTGAAATCAATATATTCATATAGACCCGTTTAAGATCATTTATGTAAATATTTGTTCAGCTAAAATGTAAAAATAAACTATTAAACAATCTATATTATATGATTAGTGCTTATAGATTTGCATCTATAATTGTTAAATTTAAAAAAATACGAGAGGATGGTGGAGGCCCCTTTATGTTAGATGTCATGGTATATTTTTAACACTTCGGTATCACTGGCCAAGATAATATGTTAAGATAATCGTTACCTGCATATTATCCACGCACCTACCAGAGCTACTCACATGATGCACAATATATCATATTCCTGATGCCGTAATAACAAGTGTCTAATAGACACATCGGCGCCACTGGTCTATTCTCAAAGCCAGCCGTAACGGGGCCATTGCGCAATGGGGTATGCCCCCTTTTTCTTTATAGACGAAAGGGATATGTGTATACGGACACATACTAGTTGCGGACGAAATTATTCAGGTCAATATTGTAACATAACAATTGCGGACACGAGTTTCGTTATCGTAGTACTATAGTTGCGTACAGAGCTTTTTTCTCAAACACATTTCTCAAATCAGGTGAGTTACGGACACAAATATTTCCCTTCACCACTTTTTCAGGACTTAGGACAAGCTACCAAAATGTTGGTAGGTGGGGTTAAAAGTATTTGTGTCTTGTATAAGAGCAATTTATATTATATTCTTATTTAATGTTTTAATTTTGTAGCAAAAATAGTTTATAAAATATACTAATAGATTATCGTCATAGTATTTATAGATCTTATGGTAAAATTTTTTTTGAAACAGCCTGTGTATATGATATTCTACTGATTTCACCAGGTGAATATTGCAAAATTTGATTGCTAATAAATGCCTCCTTTTCAACAGTTATTTTTGCTTGTTTTCAATTTCGCACTGTAGAACAATTCATTTTCGTAAAGCTACTAGTCTGTACTTCATTTAGGGCCTCGATCAATTGATATATATTAGGGTGACTTAAAAATAATAATAGGTAATTTGTCCGCAATTAGTATCTTATATTTGTGTCCGCAATTCGTATGTTACCTTTTTAGATTTCGTCTGCAACTCACATGTTTTTACGGTTTTTGTCCGCAATTCGGAAACACCGGTTAGGTTACCTATTTGTAAAAATTAAGGGCGATACCCGTTTGCGTACATTTATCTTCTTTTGCGACTCCTTTGCGTACAAATGTATAACTCGATTGCGCACACGAATTTTTAATACCTGTGATAAATGACCCAAAACGTAGGACTCGTTTGCGTACATAAAGTATAGCAAAAGTTTACTAAAACTCTTAACAAAAATAATGTTTAAGATTGTTTTCAAACATTTTCCTTCTCACTTTTACAGGCTTAGGACTGTTTGTTTATAACTGGAGTGATTAAAAATGTCTTTTTTTTGTTAATTTAGTTTAAATAAATTTGTCATGCTTTTTCTATGTTATGTTTGTATTTACTATTTTATTAATTTTAATGTAATGCTTCTTTAGAACCGCGCACTAGTTAATCAATTACCTGTATCTTATCGAAATTTGCTCACGCGTAATAATATAAGTCGAATTTAATAGCTGTACGCAAACGAGTAGTCATTTTTCAGGGCAAAATTAGTATTAACCGGGTTTTCACGTTTTTCGATGTACGCAAACGAGTTTTCAGTTTACAGGTAAAAAATTGTGTACTGTGCGCAAACGAGTATCACCGAAAATTTAATTGGTGATAACATATTATAATATAGCTAGTTATTCCTTACCTACCGATTTGGGGCTCTCTGTTCTAAATATAAGCATTATTCAGAATAAAAAAACTAATGTTCCACTGCCACTTTTTCTAGTCAACCTCGATCCATAAGAACATAACCTAAAAATATTCCAAGTATCAGTTATTGAACTCCATAGTTAAAATCGAAAAGCCTAGGAAAACTCGTCAATCTCCCCAATGACCCCAATGCAAAAGTTGTCAATTATACGGACATACCCGTAACTGGTACCATAATCAAACTCGTTGCGTCAAATGCAGTGAAAATCACTTCACTGGTGACTGCACCAAACCTCGTGACACACCTGCCAAATGCGTATACTTTGTTCCGGCGCTCATACCGCCAACTATAGAGGCTGCCCAGCCCTCAAGGAACAAGAAAAATCTTATTTTATTTAAGAGTCGTTCTGCACCGATAACCAACAAGGCAGTTAATAATAGTCCACCGTTCCCCCCGGCGGCCAACATTCCAATCGAACCTCCTCCCATCAAACGGAAAAACTACGCGGAAGTAACGAAAAATCCCAACAATATGGGTACATCACCATCCATCTCCACCATTCTGTCCAACTTTATTTCCAATCCAGTCCTCAATTCACTTCTAACAAAAGTTGCTTAATATTAATTCCATCAAGGTCAACAATATACACCTCATTATGTTTTTATCTTTATTTCTCACTATTATGATTATATTCACTATAACCATTATATTTGTACCAATGTTGTCTTTTAAACTGTACACACAAATTGTATTTATCGTTCTGTTTTAATTGTCGAACTGTAATAGTATCATTGCTGAAGGTTCTAAAATAAAATAAAAATAGCTAGTTATTTTTAAATATTTTGAATACACAATACATTATATTATGTACTGTATAGTTTATCAATAGTTTATATCAATAAAGAGAATCGCCATTAGTTAGGAATTAATTTGTCTATTCAAGTATTTAAGTATAATTAATTAAAATTTTGAGTTATTATATTTGTATGAAAATTAAAAATTAGGGGGAGGCAAAGCCCCCACTGATTTGTGTACCATGCATTATTCCAGCTCCCTTAAATTCACACACAATATGAGCATCGAGTATTGTCACTATTTCGTATAGTCATACTGAAACAATTAACTCGTATTATAGGTAATGCACATAACACGTATAATATTGGAAATCGATACACATTAAATATATTATGTAATAACATTATATTTGTTTTTCTTAGGAGTGCAGCACAAATATTTAATGACAATGTAAACTATAACGAATAAATGGACTTGGTTTTCTTAGATTAATGTAATATTAAAATGTATACACATTTTTATCGAATAATAATTCACAATATTATAACCGTCAGTCCTATCACGTCAATGCTATAGTCACAATCATGTTGTGAATAAAATATTTTTTATTTTAAGTACCTATACGTATATAGTTATCTAACTGTATTGTAATATCGTTTCATATCACGTGATCTGTCTAACTTCAAATAATATAAATAAATATATAAATATATAAATAATTAATTATTATTTTCTTTGTTCTGCAGGTCTCATATCGCCCGGAGTTTCGGTGCCTATCGCCGTACCTGGACACACGGCCGACCTGTCATCGCAATACTGGCCACGCTTGCAGTGACATCAGCTTGTCAAAATATAACAACAACGACAATAATTAGGTTATCAGACACGCGTACACGATTAATATCAATAATTATGTCAACGTTTCGGGCGTGTATGTGGAAGCTGTGGACGCAATTCTCGACGAACCGATAAAATTATCGTATTAGTTACGTATTGTAATATATTATTACTTGGTATAATTACTGAGTAATATTATGATTTATATAACACATTAGACGTACCACGTACCTACCAACACGAACGATGTTAGACAAATAGGATGAGGTACATATTTAAATATTTATAATATGTAATTATAATTAACACTTATTAACATAATATTAGTAATATCATTATTATTATCATTATTATTATAACACTATCATAGCTAAACGAAAATTTAAATACATTATATTATTATATTAATATATATAGTTATTATAATCGCCGCAAATTTGATTAAACAATAAACGTCGAATTAATATTATATATATTATTGTATACATATATAATATATCTTGTAAATATGTATTTTCAAAAGAATAAAATGTAAATTATATTGTACTGTTTTTCATGTAACTATATTATTAAATATATACCGAGATAACACAATTATGGTTACGTATATAAATGCTTGTAGAAATGATGTCCTATGGTAATTGTACATAGTATAATAAATAAATAATATGAACGAATGACAAATAAAATCATCGTCACAATAATGGTTCTTCGCAACCGTGAAGAGCCAGTTTCGGTCGTCATGCGGACTCCAACTCGGCGCCGGCGGTCACTATCGAATGGGTCTTGAACGTGAACACTTGCACTTCGTCCGAGCCACAGGCGGACGAATCAATGTCGTGACAGCCCTTCATGTGCTCCGTCAGGTTGGACTTGGTGCGGAAACATTTGCTGCACACGGAACACTCGAACGGCTTTTCGCGGGTGTGCACGCGTTCGTGGTTCAACAGTGCAGTGTACGTCCGAAACGGTTTCGTACAGTACGTGCACTGGAACCGCTGGTCACCGCCGCTCCCGCCGGCGTCAGTCGTGATCTTCGCGTTGCCCTTCATTACCCACACACTGTTGTTGTGCACGCGTTTGTGCTCAATCAGATTGCCCTTAGTCCTGAACGTCTTGGTGCACAAATCGCACGCAAACGGTTTTTCCCTGGTGTGAACCCGCTTGTGGTTCTCAAGCGTGGCCATCGACCGGAACTGCTTGCCGCAGTATGGACACTGCCGGTCCGCACCGTCGGAACAGTTGTTACCTATGTGCGCGGACAGTTGCGATTTCGACGTAAACATTTTGTTGCACTGTTCACACGTGAACGTCGACGTCATCGCAGACGCCGTCGTTTCGACCGTCTGCGATCGCTGTTCTTGTTGCTCATCGTGGACGCGTTCGTGAGCGGACAACTCATCCAGCGACACGAAAACCTTGGCACATTGACCACACGTCAGTATGTCTTCGGACGTGACCGTCACTCGGGTTATAGATGGAATGTCCCGGCTTGATGTCTTCATCCAACGCAGTTCCGGATTGTGAACTCTACGAGAAATAAATGATGATAAAATTTGAAACGCGAAAAATAAGGATTTTATATTTTCTTTTTATTTAGGCGTAATATATACATACCTATTATAGGTATCTATGTGTACAATGTATATAGTCGCATAACAAATAGGTACAGACATTAGTCTGCGTTCGCTCTGGTATCAACAATAGGGGCGTCTCTAGAACCATTTGTATGGGGGGGGGGAGGGGTGAAAAGGCATGACTCAGTTTCTCTATAGTAGTTACTTTTAATATTGTGAGTATAGGTACTAGGTATAATATATTACGCAAAAATTATTTGCAAGTTAAGGGTATTAAACTTGTTTTAAAATTTAAACATCCCAAAAAGCTTAAATAATAGTCAAATTATTATTCTAAGAAGTCTAAGATTAATAAAGCAAAGAGTAAAAAGAAGTATTATCGACGTAGAAACACTTTAAAAGACGTCACACCCGCATGACTTGTCTCCGTCTTACAAGTTATGAGTGCGTAACATGGGAGATAGTATGGTCAGCAGTTCACGTTCAGTTCCGTTAGTTAAAAAAACAGTGACCTAATCTCTTATAAAAATTAAATATAACATTATTATCTAGGTTATCACGTGGGCTTTTTATTATATTTTAATTTTAAGGTTAGTAATGAGTATTTTTGAAATAGCAAATTGTTTGTATATCTTAAAATACTCATAACTCGCTTTAAAGTTGAAATATAATTTTAAAAAACATGTAATAACCTAGATAATAATGTACCTTTAATTTTTACAAGAGGTCAATTCACTCAAAATTTTAAACGTGAACTGTTAAGCATACAATTTGCTATGTTAAGCACTTGTAAAACGGAGACAACACATGAGGGTGTGGAGTCCTATTAAGGTTTTTTATGTTATGCATTTGTCAGATGGAGACTACCCGACGCATACGAGAACGACGTCCAGTTCAATCTTGTCTCTTGGGATCCGTTATGATTTAAAAAAAAAAAAACAGCGATTCGAAAACTATATTTTATAAAGAGTGTCAAGAACTTAAGGATTAATAAAAGGTTATAAATGGAAGATTTTAACAATATAATATATTATACAAAAAAATTATATATTATATTAAAATATGATAATTTAACTTATTATTAGTATGTATAATATTGTATATTATGAATTTATGTCTTAGAGGGGAGAAAAAAATGCCTCTGTTGTCTCCCCTCATAAATATTCCAATTCTAAAAGAAAATTTCAGAGGTGGAGGATTGAACTCTTGACTCCCTCTAGGTACGACCCCTTGCCATTGGTAATCGGTATCAAATGTATTACTTATAGATCAACCTAACTCTAAATATAGGAAATATGTGAAGCCGTGAAGCATTATTCAAATGATATGTTTCTATATATTATATATAGCTATACTAACCAATATTATTAGATGACAATATTGTCTAAATAATATACATTTATATGCTATTCCTGGTCCACCAAAATCTAAGGACATCTAATTTAAGGGTTGTGTTTCTTCTCTTTTTATCAGACGATAATTAATTATAAATAAATTGTTCATGTTTATAAATTTAAAAAAAATTGGGAATATCTGCGAGTCATAAAGTGTCACACATGGATTTCTTCTTGTCTGGTCTATTAAATACAATTCATTCCGTACTTACTCAATAGACGGGATTCCTATCATCGATTGAAACAATTGTATATCATATACAAATACATTTAAATAGTTGACAGCAAATTCAAACTTTATGATCCACTAAAAATTATCTACTATTATTTAGCAAGACCTCTTCTTGAATATAATATGGCTGCGTCTTGTAGGATACTGGGATTGTCTGACTATGTGATGGTTAATAAGTTCAACACAAATTCTGTATTTTAATTATGTATTATGTAACCACCTAGCCTGTGTCAGTCAGCCTAGCCTGATTACCCCATGAGCAGGTTTATGTATGTAAATAATATAAAATAATAGTACAACTAACCGGTAGTGTTCATTCAAATTAGATTTAGTCTTGAAGAATTTTTCACATACACTGCATCCATAAGGACGCTCTCCTGTGTGAGAACGCATGTGGTTTGCAAGTGTATATGCAGACAACAATTCTTTACCACAAATTCCACATTGATGTTCACTAGAATTAGTTTCCAATGTTTCTTCTTTAGAAGATATTTGCATTTCCTCTTCAGTTTGAATGATACAATGTGATAACTCAATTTCATTTTCAACTAATTGCTTATCATTCACAGGTTCTGGATCATCTATTAACTGCTCTTCATATTGATTTTGATCAACTAATAATAAATCTTTATTATTTATTTCTTCCGAATCAATTATTATTGAATCCTAAAGTGTAAATAAAAATATTTTTTAATCAATTAATATTTAAGCAATAAAAAGATTATTTTGATAACATTGAAATTATATTTCTTAAAGAAGCTTATACAGATAAACTTTACATCTTATTTTATTGATAAATTACAGAATAATTAATTCATACAAAATGTTTAAAACAACATTATCAATATACTATAGTTTTAACAGTATATATATTTAGAATCATAATAAAATATAGATAAGAATATGAAAAGTAGCATTATTAAATATTAAGAGGACACTACACCCATAAGTGTTCTCTCTGTCTTATAAATGAACAACACAGTAAAAGCTATTTTGCGCAGTACAATACACTTCCTCTGTATTTAAGGAATAGTTACTAAAATTTCAAAATGTATAGGGAAGAACTTTGTCAGTACCATAGAGAAAATTATGATTGACTTATTATTACTTAATAACTTTTTAATAATGAAATGAAAAAAAAATTGAATGTTCTCAATCTGATAACTTTAATTGTATTTATATAGAATAAAAAATAAAAACAAGAATTTATGTTATCCAAATAATAAAAAAGGTACGACACAGACAAACTTATTCCCTACGATTTGTGTAACTTTGGTAGTTACTAATTATACTATAATTACAGAGAGTATAGTTGTCCTTCGCTAAGCAGTTTTGCTATGTTGCACATTTGTAAGACAAAAATAACACACATGGATTGTAGCATTCTCTTGAGTAAATGTAACCAGGATTATAACTGAATATAAATTCAGAATAATAATACAAATACAAATAATACAAAACAGAGATAAAAAGTAATACTTGGTAAAATAAAAAATTATATTATAGGAACGTTTATGTTATAAAGAATTAAAGTTATAAATAAAGTATTCAATATATTTATTTTTTATTATTATGTTTTGAGTGAATAGCTTGATGTCGGCGTGCTTTTTGTTTAGACATGAATTTCTTTCCACAAAAATTACAGGCAAATGGTCTTTCTCCAGTATGGGCACGTTCATGAATTGTTTTATGGGCACTTTCAAAAAATCGTTTACCACAAAACGAACACAAAAAATTTCTAACATTATCATGATATCTCATATGTCTGTTATATTCAGCTCTGGTATAAAATGTCATTGTGCATTTTTCACATTGCACGTCTTTGGCCGCATTATGGGTCATTTCATGTCTATCTCGACCATATGGTGTAACAAAAGCTCTTCCACAATATGAACAAACATAATTAAAGGTACCTTCATGTTTGTTTTCATGACGTACAAGTGTCAGATATGATTTGAAACATTTTTCACAATGACGACATTTTATTTTCTCACCAGGTGCATGAGTCTTCATATGTATCCAAACTTGCTGAATAGTTGCAAATACTTCCTCACAAAAATGACACTGATAAGACAAAGAACCAATTTCTAATTTTTTTTCATAATTCCTTAAATGTGATAACATACCAGCCAATGTTTTGAAAACTTTTTGACATTTTTCACATAAAAAACCACCTTCAATTTCTGTGTAAGAATTTTTCACTTCTAAATTGTCAATATTATTCAAATTTTTGCATTTTTTGCATAGGTTGATTTCATCTTTTAATAATGAATCATCAAATTTACTATAATTATCTATAACTACATTACATAAGTTGCATTTAATATGGTCAGAAGAATGTGTTTTAGTATGTAATGAGAGTTGTTTAGTTGTTTCAAAGCATTCTCCACAATCTTCACACAAACAAAATTTATCATCAGTATTTTCTATACATAATTGGGAAATTATGCTTTCATTCTTTTCCAATGAAGTACCGTCGTTCCAGATGTCCACTACTTCTACAATTTCAATATTATCCTGGAACATACACGCATACCAATAATCATTAAATAATAATTACAGTTAAGTAAAATTATTCTGGAACCTGGAACGACGGTAGGCAATTCTTCATTATAGTTAATCACTCTAATTTATCAATATTTTGATGGACATAAAACTAAACACTATTTGGTAACTAAATAAAATATATACCTTATGATCATTATCCGAAATTGCACCTTCATTTCGTAACCATTCGTCTGTAGCTTTACATCGTACTCGAAATTCAACAAATGAATTAACTTGGTCTATACATATTTTGCATATAGAATTAGGTAAAGAATCCTCGACATTGAACTATTAAAAATTAAATATTTTTAATTAAAACAAAACATTAGAGTAAATTACAATATTAACTTACATGAAGATTAGTAACTTCTTGAACATTTTCTAAAAGGGTTTCTTCAAAAAATAAATTTTGCAATTTTTGTTCATTTCGGAGACACAATCGACAAAGATCATTCCAGTTTTCAATATAAATAACATTCTGATTTTCTTGGTCCATTGTACAAAAGTTATTAATATATATTTTGAATCAGAACAATAATTAACGAATAAGATCTGTCAGGTAATACAGTAATGGTTAAAAACTACACATTTCCTAATGTCACCTGTCAAAAATGAGATATTAAAGAGACTAGGAAGGGTAGTTTAAACACTCAACAAACTCGAAAATACAATAATTAAATTAATGACATCACAACCAAAGGTTATGTGAAAATATTTGTTATATAATAATACATTTCGTTCATATTATGGTCTGAATCACAATGATATCCAACATACATCCCGAGAACTTCACTTCACAGTTGTAAGTTCACTTACCGACACACCAGTCCAGTAAAGTGGTAGATTACCACACAAATAGCCAAGTGGCAAGTAGGGCTACTAGTACTTAGACATTTAGTAGACAGTAAGTTGTAGACACTAAATTGCAATTATAAACTTGACAAAGTATTTATTTTGTCTGTTTGTCGTGGTTGTAGACTTGGAGGAAACCATGAAATTCCATAGCAGAAAACGTTGCAAACGTCTGATAAGTTGTCAATTATCAGTGATAACGGAGAAATTCGGATTGTCTGTTTGCACCACGGACTAATCTTAGTTCGTGTCTGTTTGTCACATTATAATATAGTGTATACAACATCGATGTTTAAAAATCCCTTGTTTTTTTAAGATTCCGTGTAATAATTATCATATTTGAGAATAAATTAAAGAATTATATTTATTTATTTATTATTGTGTGATTGTTAATATTAGTTGTGGCATTGATTATGGTTATGGTAACATATTGTAAGAGTTCTATAAACTGTAGAGGCCGCTAGCAAATAGCAATACGCCAATACATGACTTTGTCAGATTTGATAATAACATTCGGCGCCGTTCAGCACTGTGATCCAATATAGGCCGTGAATGAAATTGAAAATAATATTATCTAGAGCACTTTGCTTGCATAATACATGTTGTGTTCTAGTCTATATAATATAGAACGTAATAAATAATTATACATTCGTGGCTCAACATCTAAGATAGCAACCTTATAAGGTCTATGATAGTAACTTGAAAATTGTGATAAATGATCAGTGACCAATAAATTTAGATTGAAAAAAGTGTAACTATAATAATTTCAACATTGAAAACTTTACTATTACATTAAAACCAACATTATTTTTTCGTGTACAAAATAATTACATTTTACTTTAATAATTTAATATTAAGTGCTATGTATTCGATGCATATATTCCGACAAACATCTTCAGTAAGGTTGCCAATTAAACAATGTTCAATACAGTTAACTAAATGCAAATACAGTGATTCCAAAGATGATTTAAAGGAAAAAATTAAAATGAAAACACCAATTGGTAATGTACAATAGTAATTTAGTTTAAATATAAAGATGATAACTATTACATATTATTACAAAAGGAAAATTAGATGAACTCAAAGCTGGAAAACATCCATTTCAAGAAAAAGAGCCTTTGAAAGAATGGCCTGAAGGTCGTAATCCTACTACAGGAGAGCAAAATGGTCCAAAAGGACCTGAACCAACCAGATATGGCGATTGGGAACGAAAAGGAAGAGTGACAGATTTTTAAATACAAAACACACATATATATATAAATCATTTATTTATAATTAAATATCTATAGTAGGTAAATCGTAAATTATATATTTTAAGATAATAGTAAAAAAACTAGCGTTTTGCTTGATGAATAATTTATGTTAATGAAAAAAAAAACTTACTAAAACTAAGTGAGTTTGACAAAACCACAAAAAAGTGTCAGTAGTATTAATTATACAAAAAATCAGTAACTTATTCGTCAGTTTTTGAAAGACCCATGGCATCTTTCATCATAAAATTTCTAAGTGCCCACAATGCATTTAAAACATTTCCATGATTACCAATTCCTTTTCCCAACCATTGAATAGCAGGTAGCGAATTTGGGTCGTCTGGTCCTTTGGTATTTTCTTGTGTAGCAATCAATTGACGCTCCCAATTAGATTTGCTTTCCAGGTTTAAACTCTCTATGTATCTAAAAAAATAAATACTTTTAATATCCAAGTAATAAATATAAAAATAAAGAATATTTTAATTACTTGATATAAGCTTCAGAATGAAATACTCTAGTAGGTCTTGGTGGCACAGTTACAAACAGTGGTTCGGGATGTTTGCTAATAGTAATGCTATTATTACTCGCTGAACCTACAGCAATTATTACATAATTAATAAAAATACGATATTTAGAGTTTATATTATTAACAATATTACCATAATATATTATACATTAATATTAACTTTATAAAATTGAAAAAATACATATATTTATATATATATATATATTTCTTTTATTTTATTAACAACTAATATAGGTACTTTATTTATTGAAAATCTAATTACCATTTTGAGACATAGGTGATGGAGTATTCCTATTTATCTGATTTAAAACGTTAACAGCTCCTCCAACTATAAATAAATAAATGTAATTATATTATGGTTAAATAAATGGTTTTCGTTCTTCACAGTTATTACCTTTTTCTTGTTATGAACTGTCACTTTAAAAAAGTTATAAATATTAATATCATACGAAAAACTTACCAGGTTGATTTGCAAATTGTTGTGGTATTGGTTGTGTCATTTGTTCTTTTTTCATACGTGTTGACAATACAACATTTCTACAAAGCGGTTTAAATTCAACTTAAAAAAGCAACTCACAACATGCTAATACATGATGATTTTTTTAATACACGACATTGATCCAAGTCACTTTTTTTCAAAATAATAATAATTTACATAGAAAATAATGTCGTGCTATTAAATAAATTACCATGAACATATTATCAACACAAAGTACTAAATAATAATAATACATTAGATCTCTTTTAGGCAGGGACAGCGATGCATTCATTTGTTGATTATATGGGCCAGACCAAACAATAAATGTTAACTGAAGAAACGGACAGAGCCTAACTTAAATTATTAAAATATATTCATGATTTTGAGAGGAGAAACCTAAAACTAAACAAATTCCTCAAAATGAATTCCAAACTTTTCAATATCTTTTAGTGAATTAAAATTATAATCAAACAAAATAAAAATTATTTTTAAGAAAGATTACAATATGAAGTATTTGGCTTGACATTCAATCATGATTTTTTAGGCTTCATTAGTAAAATATTGTTTAGAATAGGTAAGGGCTTAAAGCAAAAATATTATAGATGTGTAGAGCTCTAATATACATACAACAAAAGATAATAACTCATAATACTTATTTTTTTAACTAATAAAAAAAAAACTTAAAAATACTAACTGTAGAATAAAATGAAAATTAATATCAAAAATTTAAAATGAAAACTTAATATACTTTTTACCATTAATGTAATTATTTTTTTGTTTTACAAAAAAAAAATGCGCATCTTGCATCTAATCTCTAATCTCTGAAGTCAGTTGTAAATATTTTTGAGTAACTAAATAACTATTAAAACCAAATCAAAAAAAAAAAAACAGAAAAACATTCTACTACTAAAAAATTATTATTATTTAATAAAAATTATAATGGCCATGCTTCAATAAATTTAAACTATAATATGAAGAAAAAACAGACCATTAGAATTTTCAATTGGTGGTGGAGATACAGACGCCACAGATAAAACAGAAGTGGAAGTAATGACTGAGCGAGTGCTCGACATTAAATTTCTGAAATTAAAGTATGATTGTTGAAAGTAAATAATGACCTCATAAATATAGTTGTAAAAATTCTGAATTAAATATACTTAGAACAAAAATAAGCTCATTAATCTATCTCGTATTTTCAAAAAATCTTGATGAATACCATATTGTACATAAGTAATATTATATAATCACCCTAAGCATATAAAATATAAATTATATTTACTTATTGCGTTCAGATAATGGTACAGGTTTCCCAGGATTTTTAAGTATATGAACTTCTTTTACATGTCTAACTAAACGATGTAAACTTGGAAATGGAGCAATACCAGTCTTTTTAACTCTAAGGCATCCTCTCCACTGACATTGAAATTCGATTTCTTGTAAAGTTAAAAAATTGTATATTATAGAAAAGGAAAAAATTTAGATTATTTTATAAAGAAAATAATATATACCACTGGGAGGAATGGCTGAAAAGAATGTCTGCACATGTCCATATTGATCAGCTACAGCATGGTCTAAACAATCTGATTGATCTTCAAATTGCCAGTCACAATTGTCCCAACCACACTCCCAAATTAGATCAGAACCTTCTGGATGAGGTGGTGCTTGATGAGACTGTTGACGCCATTGTGGATAATTTTCTTCATTTAATCTATTAGCACGTTCTTCATATGCCATTTTTTCTGTCTGTGATAAATTACGCCACTGTAATTTCAAATCATTGAGAATTAGTTAATCATTTTTCCGTGATGGATTATGTTATATATCATTTACTTCATTGCCGACAATACGACTAACTTCACCAAAACTACGATCTGGATTATTTTGTACAATAGCTTTTCGAACATCACTTGTGTACAATATATATCCAGTGACAAGCTTCTTATGATTGGGGTTCTTTTTTCTAGATGATGATGGGGTAGACATAATTGTTGAAGTATTCAATGTACGTTCACCCAAGTCAGAAGAGCTGACTGATGGTGGACCTCCATCCATAGAATCTTCTGTCATTGTATCGGCCGGTTCTAGTTTTGGCATAGCTGGAGAACTTACGTTCTGTAATCAGAATAAAGATGTTATTAAATGAAATACAGAAATAAATCATTATATTAAACTTACAGATACAGAATCATAATGTTGGCTGTACACAGTTTTAACATCATTAGATTGAGTATTGTTTTCAGTAGCTCCAACCTAGTGTATAATTTAATTTATTAAGAGTTAATAAATGTTGTATTACGGGTATATTACTTTTACTGGATGAATGAGTCTCCTGAAGAAATAAAACTCATCTTGATTAACAGCTGGAGAATGAGTATACTTCTTTAAGCCATCTTTTGGCAATTCTTTTATTTGTTTAGTAGATTCATCATAAATTGATTCACAAAGATAAACATCATCTTCAGCTATTTCTGCTGGACGACCTATAATATAAATATAATATTTAAAAAATCATAATAAAAATGTTTTATATTTACATGCCCAATCAAGTGCCACAAGGCTTCTTATCAAATACTCATGTTATTTATAGCCCTTATCATATATGCTTATTGTGCAATTGTACAGATTGTATATTATTTTAAAAAATAAGAAATAAGAAAAATATTTACATGATATATATTCAGCATGTTCTAAGACAGAACATTTTCCAGTGATTTTTGATATTAATACAGTTTCCTCAGTAGTAGTTAACAGAACTTCTTGTTTAAAGAACTGCCTACCAGAAAAATTTGGAAGATCTACAGGAGTTAGTAGTACAGGACCAAAGACATACGCTCCTCTAAAATATTAAAAACACATCAATAAGTTATTTTAATTAATTTATGGGTTTGAGGTACTTCATACACCAACATTTAGGCATTGGGAGCTTTTTCATAATAGAGGAATTACTTACTGCTTGTTAACCCAAATTTTATCTACTTGGACTATCTGATTTTGATCACTTTTGACGTAAACAAAATCTCCTGGTTTGAGTATACCTACATGACAGTTGTATTGTTCATAATAAACATTTCCATCATCAATAACCCCAGGAGGATTTGGTATTATTACATTCTGTTTGATAAAACAAAATTAAATTCACAGCAACTTATGTGACATGTTTTAAAAGTAAAAATACTAACTGGTTTTTCTTTTTCAACTATTTTCTCATGCTCTTCAAGTTCTGCAATTTCTTCTTTATGCTTTTCTACGCGGTCACGGAACACAGACAACACTCTTTTAGGGTCCAAAGGTTCTTCTCTTTCAGCTAATTTCCATGTGGCTGATAAGCTTAAGGCCCAATTCTAAAAGATTTGTATTATATACTAACTCATTTGTTACATTCACAGCAGTACTTACCTTGATTTTTTTGAAATTTCTACATCTTGAAGAGTATCTAGATTCACACACATATACATCTTTTTCATCAAATCCTTTTGGTTGATAACGGAAATAATCCTTAACACTTACAACAGCACAGCGACCTCTAATTCGACTTACTGGTATAGTAATATTTAAATCAGTCTTAAAAACTTCCTGAAATAAATTGAATATAATCAAAACTATAATTTATGATAAAAAAAACTACAAACCTTTTCTAAAAATTTTCGAGTTGACAAATGATATGTTTCACTTGGTCTATAGAAATGATTTCCATACAACATTTGTTGTGATTCCTGATTGGTCCATAGCCGTTGAATATTTAATATCATTAACTCTTGGCCTCGTTCTTGGGGTTCTGCATAAACGAAATCGCCAACTCTATAAACTAAATGATTAACACATACAGAATCATCTGCTGTGCCAGCAATGAGAGGTGGTGTACTATCTTCTTGCTCCTTAAATATATAAATTAAAATTAAAAAATTTAAGAAAAAACATAAATTTAAATTAAAAATTTGTACTTCTAAGGTACTATCTTCTGTTTTAATTTCATCTTCTTCTGGATTACCACTAATAGATTCTTCAGCCATTTTTCTTTCTCTCATATCATTTACTGATAAAGATAAATCCAATAGAGAATAATTTAAAGCAGGAGAGTTAAGCAAATCTCCATTACGACATACTTCATCTCTATAATACATAATTTATTTATTAACATATGTATATATTATTAATAAAACAGACCAAGAAATAAGCAGTATCCAGCACTTCATGCTAGATATGCTTACATATGCTCAATCTTCTGGCAGTTAAGAGAAATTTGTAGGTCCCAGGAAAATTAAACCATATTCAACAATAAGTAAAAAAGATACTGAAGTTTGAACTCTAGCCTCAAGGAAAGCACTTAGAAGTGTCACTTGACAGATTAAATGAGTAAATCTTTAGACAAGGTGTATTTGAGATATCTTTGATGATTATCTGGGATTGTGAGGAGAATAATCTATTAATAAGTGGATTTTGATGATGGGTTCATTTTCAATGAAATAAAAGGTAGTATGATTTGGTTGATTGAGTATGTATTAAAATGTTTAAATCATTTTGAAGATAATTTATTTTATATGAACCGAGGATCAGAGAACATATAATTAAGGCAAATTTATTTGAAGTAATGAATTGTATTTAAGTTAGAAAATTTGATAGCCATTGGAACACTCTGATCAAATTAAAACATATCATCAAAATTAATCAAATAGTAAAAATTATACTATCAGAAGATTGAATCCCAGAACTTAATTATTCAATGGCATGGTGAAAGTTTTAAGATGTCCAAGTGTTATGATAGAGAGGGTGTGCGGTGATTTGGTACATTAAAGTAAGCAATAATATAATACAAAGATTAAAATATTTACAGTCACATAACAATTAAATATTAAACAGATTAAAAGTGGGTAGTACTGAAATATATGCTGAGCATCGTGGTTTATACATATTTATCATGCCACTGTAACTTCTAATATAAATAATCTATTAAAACCTTAAACGAACCTTTGTCTAATGAAATATGATTGCAATTCAATAGAATCTTCAAATACTTGTGAATCTGTCCGTGAAAGTTGGCGAGCTCGTTCTAAACAAGCAAATAGATCCTCTTGGAAAGTGTCTAATCGTTTATACTGATTACCATCTAATCTCCGTTTAATCAAATCTAAAGATAAGCCTCTTACTCTAAACAAATAATTTAAATTTAATAATATTGTTGATCAAAACTATTGTTACATTTACTTGTTGCCATCAATATCATCATGTTCAGGAAGTTCTGCCATAGAATCGGAAAAACAACGACCTTCTTCATCTTGGTGATTATAAACACTAGCAAATAATGAAGTTAACAATTCCTGTACTGCACTTTGTACATCAGGTGTACTATCTTCATCTGCTCTAAGTTGTAATTTTGTTTGTAATGTGAGTCTTTGTAAAGTCAATGCATCTTTGTAAATTTGTGAATCTGGTTCATTGTATTTACAAGCATTGTCGAACATCAACACAAAATCTGCAGCCAAATCATCGAGGCTTTCATACAAATTATTCTTCAGTTTTTGAGATATAACTTCCAAATTAATAGGTTTTTTTATCACTTCATAATAGTCTGGATATTCACTTTTAGATGGTAGTTTCATGAAAATAATAGATAGCAAACGACCTTTTTGATCTTTAAAATCTTTGATTGTATTGAACAATGTACGCATTTTTTGTAGTGTTGCTTGTGGGAGTTGAGATTTTCTGAATTTCAACAATGAACTTGAAACACTGGTATTACAATAAAATATTATTTAGATGGTATAATTAATTCAAAAATAAATTTGTAAATTATAAGTAACAAATTTATAATTAAAATTCAAAATAATATTACTTACATTTTATTAGGTTTAGTCAAGACAGGTCCCAATTCTTTAGAACGATCCAATAATACTTTTTCTAATGTATTTGCATCCTCATAAATTAGTGATCCTTCTTCATTAAATTGACGACAATTATCAAACATTAACTAACCAAACAAAATATATAAGAATATTAAAACTACAATAAAAAAATGATATTAAATAATTAACATAAGTCTATATTTATTTCAAAAAATTACTTTAAAATCTTGCAATATTTCATCTTCGCTTTTGTATTTTTCTTGTTTTATCTTTTCTTCAATCGTCAGCATATCAATTGGCTCAGCTATAACCTTATAGTAATCAGGATAAAGTTTTTTAGATGGTCTCTCCATAAACATTAACATAGGTACACGGCCATGTTCAGTCTATTTTATAAAAATAAATCATATTTAAGTCAAGTATCTCAATTTTTTTAACTACTGAATACAACTCATACTGTGTAATCCATTAGACACTTGCATAAAGCATACAAACGTCTCTTTAGGGGAATATTATTTAAGTATTTTCCACGAGTAAGGCATCGTGGTGATCGAGCAAACTTTTTAGATGTTCGAGATGTTGATTGTAAATCATCATCAGCAGAATCATCTTCACTATCAGAATACTAAAAGAATAAAAATTACTTAAAATGTGTTTATTATAATACTTTTATGGCACATACTTGATGTCCTAAATCTAATAACTCTTGAGCCTTAGTCTGCATAACCTTTTGTAATTTTACAGCATCCTTTAAATAAAAATAATAATCAAATATCAAATGATTTTATTCAAATAATTGTAAATTTAATAGTTTTTTATACTAAGGAATACACAACAAACTTATAGATATTTTAAGAATTTTAACTTCTTTAGTTTTAATCGAGAAATATTAATAATTGTAAGTAAAAAAAAAATACCAAATTATTAAATAATAAATATTAATTAGTAATTAGTAATGACCTTGTACTGTTTCGTGTCTGGAGTGAAATATTTTTTTGCATTTTCTAACATCACGTTCATATCCCCAGCCACTTCACTGACTGTACCATAGTCCCCATTCTAAACATAGAATACAATTAATATGAAACAAATTCAAATTTTATTTTTTACTTACTCTTAATTTTTTGCCGATTTGCATTAATGAAAGTGGATTTCTAATTTCATGATAATAATTAGGGTAGTAACGTTTTGATGGTAATTTCCAAAATGAATCACTCAATAGATTTCCTAAATTTATCATTTAATGATTTATTTTTCAATAGTCATTTTATAAATATATTTATCTGGAAAGTCAAATTTCAATTTGTTACCTTGTAATCCAGTGGCAGAACGAACAGCATTATATAATTGCCACCTAGGATTATCTGGGCCATCAATATTACTTTGGCTATCAGTTACAGTATCTTCATCCAAGTCTGAATCTTCCTCATCTTCAGATTGTAATGCAGCTGTTACAGCTGACATTGATGTTTGACTACCTCTCATACGTTTGGCTCTAAAATAATTGAATCATTATCATAAAAAAATATAATAAAAATAAAGAATATAATAAAACTAGCTAAGAATAAATTATTATTGAATATAATTTACCTAATTCTTTCACTACTTTTGCTTGGTGCATATTTTCCATGATCCACTTCTATTTTTTTACTAGTAATTACTTTTTTTAACGTTTTGGCATCTTTATATATTTGTGAACCAGGTTCATTAAATAAACATGCATTTTTTGTCATTATCAATAATTCTCGTTCCATTTCAGCTAAATTAGCATACTTTCCATCTTGAATCTTTCGAGCAATAGATCGTAAATCAATTGGATTTTCAATTACATCATAATAATTAGGATAGCGCTATATAAAAATAAAAATTAGACACTTAAAAACATATAAACATAGTATGTATACAGCTAAATTGATAGTAGTTTTTAAAGGAAAAGGGAAAAGGTTAAATAAATTTTAAGGATAATTTCTTGCTTACCTTACTTAGGGTAGAATAATAATTAAAAACTTTTTAAAAAATGAGTAAAAGCTTAATGATTCATAGTTAGCTTTGCTCATCACTCATTAAAAGAGCTAAATTGTTTTAAACTCAAATAAATATATTTCCTTAATAAAAAAATGTAATTACTTTTTTAGAAGGTAAGAGTTGAAATGCAGCTGATAGTAAACGATTCTCATTATCTGTAGCAGACATAACAGCAGTAAATAAGTCTTCACACATGGCTAGTTCATCATCTCCACCTGCAACTGATGAATTACTTTCCTCTTCGTCTGTCTGTTCAGATTTAGACATTGAGGCTGCTGATCCACCTCTTTTCCCCTTAAGATAAAATTTAAATACATTTTATACAAAACTTTAGAACTTTCAAGATACTATATTTTATTAGTTGACAGAATTTTCTATAATAAAGCTAATAAGTTCACCATATTTAAACAAAAAAATTATTAACTTACTAGTTTTCCAACACGAATAACAAGTTTTTCTTTGGGTGTTCCTTCTCTTTCTAAAATATTATTTTTGGTTGCTAAAAATACATCCCATAACTCTACTGCATCTTTATACTCTTGAGAATTTTTCTAAAAATAGTATATTCACTTAAAATATTATTGAATTAAAAACCATTTAGAAGGGGTATAATTTGTTGAACATTTTCTACCATTATGTATAATTTCAATTTTCAATAATGTAATAAAAAATAATTGTTGATGAAATTCATTCAGCCCAACAGTTATTTCCATCCTAAATTCAGTATGGGGTGGGGAGGGGTGGATAGCACTATGAAGTATATGTTAAGTTATACGTATAAATCATATTAAACATATAATATAATAATATAATTTAATATTTAATTAAAATAAGTGTAATTATTAATTACTAATTTCAGAACAAATTTTATCTGGTTTTTCTGGACCAGAAAAGAGGTAAGCCATTTTATGATATGTTACAATGATGGTGTTGTAATTTAATACTTTTTATGGTTTTTATCAACATCAGTAATTTTGATGGGCCACAAACAATTTCCAGATTTCTAATATGGCCTTTCAAAAATATTAATTAATGAACCCTGATTTATAAAATATATTGTTCCAACAAATATTTGACATAATGCACACAAAAACTATTAAATTTTATTCAAAGTATAGCATATTTTAGTATGTTTCAATTAGGCAACAGTTTCTTTGAAATTAATAAACAATATTATAAATTAACGTAAAAAATAAAAATCTAACAATTATAACATTAGTAATCAGTAAAATACAAAACATGAATAAAAATTACCTTGTAAAATGATTTGGCGTTATTAATAAGAAGTTCCAAATCGGTTTGTAAATCTTCAACATCGTCATATTCATCAGTTTTAATTTTCTGTTGAATTTTTATCAAATCTATCGGATTAGAAACAACCTGTAAAATTGATATAAAAATATATATTTCACATATAAGTACCACTAATAAAAAAGAATAATAAGTTAATTACATCATAGTATGTTGGTTCTTGTCTTCTTTTTGGTGCTCTAATAAAACTATCACATAATAACATGCCATCTTCTTTCTTAAAATTTCTTATTGTATCATAAACTGATTGGACTATGTCCACCTAAAACATAACCACATCGATTGAATGTGTTTTTTAATTATGCATTTCTACTATTTTGAAATAAATTATGAAAAAAATGAAAAGATAAATGATTTCATTAAAAATTGTTAAGATTTTAATACATTACAACAGCTTCGAGATTTTTTATTAAATAACCCAAAAATTTGAATTGCTATAAAACAATATAAAAATATTTAATTTTAACTTTAAATCTAATATTTAGATTACTCTTTGATTATTTTAATAACTTTTTACATTTTAACACACACTATTTCTTCTTTCATAAAATAATAAATAGTTCTAAATTATTTTAGTGTATTTACATAGTATAAAAAACCATACTATATATATTTATAAATTAAATTATAAATTTAAAAAAATGTAAGCTCAATAATTAGTTGATATATCATGAATATAGGTGATCATACAAGTAAATAAAAAGAACATGAAGTTGATTTAAATGATTAAATAGAATCAAGATTTCCATTCTTTTTTTTTGTATTTTCATGACAGTTAAATCTAAAATTTTTTGGTTAAAACGATTAATAAATAAAGTGGAAACCAACTAATCGTAAACATGTTATCTGTTGATTCAATCTATGTCTGAATATTTATCATTATTATCTATTTTACATATACATATTTGTATGATATAAAATGTTGTATTCGAAATTACATATACCGGATCCACTCGTCTCTTCTTGCGTATGTGCTCAACTGGTAAGCTTTCTACTTCGTCATCAGTTGCTCGACTAGCAATTGATGACGCTCTCCTGCGTCGATTCATTTTTTAAATAGTTGTCAACTTTAAATATTAGAAACAGATATCCTATAACATACACATTAATTATACTTTCATGTATACTCCATAATTTCATGTGCACCAGTTTGTACTTACTTTCAGTGTATCAAAATCTCCTTTACGGTATTCAAAATGTTTAACTGGATATTTAAAATGAAAAATAATGAAAATATAAACAAATAGCAATAAATATTTTACAAAACTAAGCCGTGAGAAAAACCAAACATATCGTTTGGGCACTAAATAGTAAATACTAAATAGTAAATACTAAATAATGCGGCTCGCGGCGGATGCCTATAAAATCCAAGTATAAACACTAAAATAATAGTGATAACAATTTGTATTGATTATTTTATATTGTTTACAAAATAAAAGCCTACCATTGGCTACACGAATGATTGTTGTTTCTTCTATGAATGTTTATAGGGGTAAGACAGTTTGACCCACTAACATCTTTATCGAATATCGTCTTGTTCGTTGAAAAACGCAGATTGGTCCAGTAACTACTAACTACTAACTAACTAGTAACACGTCTAGTAAGACCACAGAATAGATACAATAGTTCAATGGTAAGACATTCTTAATTTAAAGTTATTAACACGGCTATAGATAATATTATCTTATATTATAAGAATTTTTTAAAAGCTTCTATGTCTTGCAAACAAGCTTTAGTTCTACCCTTTTAATCTTTCACATTTTACCACTTATTCTTTGTATTAAACATTTAAATTCTAAAGCTCTTATATTCGCCCTTAAGAGTACGCTCACGCTACACCCCATAGGCGCTAATAGAGGGGATTAGAGGGCTTGCTAGGCTTAGCCCCACCCAAAAACAAATGATTTTACTAGATGATACACATTATTTAATTTAAAAGCATCATAAGAGTATTCAGTATCCTGATCTGAGCGACTGAGCTACAGCTTCAGCCCTCCCAGATTTCTAACACTATTTGTGTCTATGGCTACACCCGAATGTGTTGTATTCGTCTTACAATTAGTATGTAACACAGCAAATTTTATGCTCAGCAGATCACGTTTAGCAGCGCTAGTTTAAAATTTACTTTGAATTGACTTGGACTTTTTGTAATATTTTAATTTAAAGAGAGTTATGAGTATTTTAAAATTAACTTTAAACTAACGGAGCTAAACGAGATCTGCTGACTGCTGAGCGTAAAATGTATTATATTACACAATACACACTTGTAAGTTGTAAGACGGAGATAACACAAGCTAGTGTAACGGCCTCTTATTAATCAATTAAACCATATCATGTCATTCATGTTATTTGGATTCCCATTCATAATAGGATACGTCATGATAACAAGGTTATTGATAATTATATAGCCAATATTCACCTCTAATCAAATCAGCACTTCTCTTTTACTACAGAACAGTAGCTTTTTCAATTTTTCATATTCTACCAGTTTTTTAAGTTTTTTGCTTCGTATATTATGTTCGAATGTAGGAAAAAAAGCCAAATTACAATAACTAAATATATAACGATTAAAATTAAAGTATTAAATTAGGTATTATTTAAAAATTTTTTACACATAGGTTATATTGTATACATATATATATATAATTATTAATACACAGGTTATATGTTATTATTTATTATTTATAGTAATAAATATATTTTAGATTCTTAACCAGCAATGAATGTATTGATTTTATTAAACAATAAGTTTAAATTAAAAATATATATTTAAATTTATTTATTTCAAGATAGCATGTATTTCATACTGCAACATGTACATTTAAAAAAAGAATCACCCTGTACAAAGTATATACCACATTATATTTTTCCATATCTAGGGTGTAAGACATAAATCAATTGATTTCAAGATAATACCTATCCACAAAATATTATATTATTTTTATTCAATGTATATTATAATATTAAAAATTTTATTTTTATATATGAATACCAACAATACAGTATGATCAACTGTGTTAAAAATTTAAAAATAATTAATATATAACTTGTGTGGCTGTGTATTAATAATATGTATACAATATATGGCCAATGTTTAACAATTTTGAATAATACATTTTATTTTATTTTTTCATATATTTAATTATAATTATTTTTTATATATTTGACCAATAATGTGTAAACAATTTTTAAATAATACCTAATTTATTACTTTAATTTTAATTGTTATAGGTATATTTAATTATTGTAATTTGACTTTTTTTTCTGACTACCGTCAGTCTTGGTGTATTGTTAATTTTATATTCTATATTTCTTAATATTGTCAAGTTATCAGTCATATTTACTATAATGGCCTTTATAATAAAAGAAAAATATAGCGATCTTTTTCTTCATTGTAAACCATTTTAAAATACAATATCTTAAATCCTTAATATTAATTTATAAATAATAGTAGATAATAAATTAATATATTAACATTTTGGTCAGGACAGATTGCTGTAGAATGGTGTGAATAATACGTGACAAAATAAAGATTCTCTAAAAAATTAATCTTGGAATTGCCCATTGAATATAGTTATCTATTATTTTAGTAACAGTTGTTTCAAATTTCAGTTATCTACATAATTTGAATAAATTGAAATGTCTGTGTATACAATATCTTAAATATTTAATGCTCACAAAAATGATTGTGCTAGGCTACACTTTCCTGATTTCTAATTAATATAGTTGTAAATCACTTCAAAATAAATAATAACTATATATAATATATTTTAGATATTTTTTATTACTTCCGAGGGAGTTAGTTTTAATTTTTCAGTTTTTGAACTACAAACAATCGGGAAAATCATATTGGAAATTTATAACATATCTAAATAACAGTAACAAAACGAAATGAGAGCCAAAAAAAATTTCATTAGTCAAATTACATTTTTATGAACATATGAAGTTCAAATCTTCATAACATTAGATATTCACTAGGATGGAGAATTACAATAGCTGTAGATACTTTTATAGGAATTTCTATCCTATGTTTGTTTTCCATACTTAGTATAATTTTCAAAATATTTTGACTTTTTCATTTTTTTTTTTTTTTTAATCTCAATAAAATGTTATTTGTTAGGTCAAAAAGCTTAACAATATGAAACCATTGTTAACTTCTCCCGAGGAAATAACGTCAATAATCTAGCCGCCGGAGTGCCGGACCAAGAATCAAACTCGGGTCTCTCGCTTGCCGGGCGATTGCTCTACCACTAAGCTACCCGACCGCATAGACCCATGACACTATATCCCCAAGTTAATGGATGTTTACACCATGTTCTTGATGTATTACAGTTGATATAGTAGTAGAAAAGTATTGAAATTAAAGGCTTAATTTTGATTATAAGCATTTAATTGAAAATGTATTAATTGTTTGGTAGTCAAATTTTATAGCAAAAAATATGAAATATAAAATAAGGTCCATGGAAATAGTTAAAAATGTAACCAAAAAATCTAAAAAATATGTAAAAATTATGTTTAATATAATATTCTAATTTTAAATTTTGACCAAATTATACATTAAATTACCAATAATAATTTAAATATTACGTTTTTAATATGAAAAATGTAAATTCATGACAAATATTATGTTAAGTTCAATATGACATATTTTATTACAAGTCATTTGAAATTAACTTGTTCTTCAATTGCCTAAGTTAATTTTAGTAGTTTAAATTAATACAAACACCTTTCGATCATTGACAGAAACCTTTATGGCTTTAGCAATCAAAATATATACCTTTTTTTTTAAATCATGTATTTTATAAAAATGTGTTACATAGTAGTTTCGTATTAATAGTGATTTTAGTATCTTCCTCTAGAATAAGACCTTGAACGAGATTTTCTACTTCTGTAAACTGGTGAGCGACTTCTTGATTGTGATCTTGAATATGAACGATAAGTACGACGCGAAGGAGGAGATCGTCCCCTAAAATGGATTAAATATTGTTAAAAAATATGTAATTCATAAAGTTAAATCTTCAACTACAATAAACACTATACCAAAATGTTAAATTCCTGAACAAATAATATTATATTATTTGGTAAACATACCATCTAAATTTACTAAGTATAACTAAACACTAGTTTAATATATAGATCAGACCAACAATAGATTTAATATTAACTGCTCTTATATGTATTTATATTCAAGTATATATAACCAATAAAACATGGTCTTTGAAAAAAACTCCTAATAAAGTAAATTGTTTATTTTATCTAGAAACAGTCATTCAATAAATACTTGAACCACATAAATAATGTTTTATTATTTTGATAAATGTATTACCAAAGCTACAGTTTAATTTGCATATTATAAGTTGTTAAACATACCGAAAAATTATAAAAATATCAAGTATAACATGGTCATTTTTTTTGTTTAGAAAATATAATGTTCCGTCTGGTAAATCTATGTATTTGTTTTATTATTTGAAAATATTGATTATTTAATATATGTTACTAGGTAAAAAATTATGTTAATATATTTTGAGACAAGAGTTTCATACATAAAACTCATTTTATAAATATCCTAATAGTAACTATTTATATATATTTTTTAAATACCTAAAATATAACCAGAATAATGATGAACGATGAATGATACAAAAACAATGTAATCAAAGCATGCAGTAAAAGCGAGGAAGATGAATTTCAAATGTTAAATTGTTGCTTTGTACTGCAATGAAAATTGAGGGATTTGACAATTAAAACCAAATGATGAACGTTTCATGAAAATAGAATGCCTAGTGGGGATTCAAGAATCTTGCACCCCCTGGTGTTTGTTGCTGGCTCAAGTTGGTAGTACTGTGTTGAAAGGTGATGGTAGTAGTGGATGTGGTAGTGGTGATGATGAAGAATTCAATAAAGTTGAATCTATAATAAATAACCTGCCAAAAGTATTTATTCTCATTAATTTTAAATTATAATACATAGTATTTTAACACAAGAATTCCCCTACAAAGATATTTATTTTATACTTATTTTGTATGCAAACAATAATTAACTATAAATATGCAAATATAAAACTTAAAAATTTAAGTTTAAAAATAAAGTTGAGAGAGGATAAAGAATATTACCTATGTACAGGTGATTTATCTCTGGAACGTTTTCCAGTTGACATTTGAACAATAATTCTGGATCCACAACATCTTCTGAAATTGTGACAAATACATAACAATTATTTATTAAATATATACATGGAAGCTACATTTTAATTAATTATTTATTCTTCAAGATGATGAGTCCCAATGAATATGATTGTGTGTAAGCTAAGTTCATACTTTATAAAAAAAAATATAATATAAAGCAAGATCAAAATCAATTTTTTTTAAATTAATTAATTTATATATGTTTTAAGTCTTAGTTAGAACATAACAAATATCAATTAAAATACATAATATAGTAAAGCACGAGATACATAAGATATACTGCTATAAAATTTTAACATTGCAAAATAAACAAAAATTATACACTAATATCATTGGCGCATACTAGTTGGGTCCCAGAAAAAAACATTTTCCTTCCCATTTTTACAGACTTAGGACTGTCTGTATATTAACATCTAGTTATTACAGGTATGGTTAAAAATGTTTCATTTCTAGGGTTTCCAAACGGGATAGTAGTCCCTCGGACCGGTTGGTATTTCTCACCCATAAACTTAAAAAGCGAGTTGCCGGTATTAATCTATAAAAAGCCAATACATTTATCTGATCGAGAGTTTTGATATAATTATTTAGTCGTTTTTGTAAAATTGGTTATCAGATATTGCTGTCAATAAATAGAATAATCTTAAAAACTTCAGACGTCTATCGTCAACTTTGATATTTTTATAAGTACAGTAGGGTCTCGATAATCCGAACGAGATTGGGGAAAGGGGTCGTTCGGATTAGCGATTTGTTCGGATTACCTATGGCTTAAAAAAAAAACATCAATTTTATTTTTATTTAAAATATGAAATTTTATTTTTATTTGTATTAATCGTGTAAAAACTCGTTATTTCAAAAGACATTGAATACATAAAAATATTAATATTAATTATGAACTTTACCATTTAAAATATTGATTTTTTTTTGTACATTGGTTCCCGTTATGAATTGGTAGCCTTGTCCCACATAATTGAAAAACTTTATTACCGGAAAATATTATTTACAAATACATACATAATATGTACATATTATGTAGTATGTACATATTATGGCGATAAGATAATTCTCAAGCCCGTTCGGATTACCGCGTCTTTCGGATTAGCCTGTGTTCGGATAATCGAGACCCTACTGTAGTATGATTAGTATGTACCCTTGTACCTACTATGCCGTAGTGATACTGAAAATAATGACCTTTTTTTTTTGACTCTTGGGCCGGTATTTTTCAAATTAAAAGTTAGCAAACCTATTTATTTCTATTTTGCATATTTTTTTTTTTTTGAATTTCATTAATAAGATTTTCAAATTGACGATTTTTTGTCATCTCATTGTTAATAGTTGGAAGTTAAAAGTTAAAAGTTAAGAATAGAATAATATCATGATAAAATAAAATATATTAAAAAATAGTTAATAATTGGTTTAAAATTTATGAGATCTAGATTTCACATTTTTGTAGTAATTAGTTTTTTTTTTATTTACAAAATATTTCTTAGGTATAATGTGATTTCTTCTTATTTTCTCTAACTTTTAATATAAACATTGATTTGAATATTTTATTATCAATCTAAACTATATTAGTACTTAATAAAACTATCAGAAACATTTACACAGATTCAATCAATATTTTTATACTCAACTAGGAAAAAATCTAAAAATCTAATTTTCTGACCCAACTCAGATGCAGCCAAGATCATTGTTATTCTACAAAAACAATACTCAACATATTTTCAACTATGATAATGAGTACCAATGTAAATGATAAAATTTAAACATAAATCATTAAAAATATTAATAGCTATTACAGTTTTGAGATATTAAAATAAAAAACACTTATTTCAGATAAAATTAATGTTATCAACATAAAAATGTCTGACAGGGATAACTGATATTATTCATCATAAAAACAATAAAACTATATTTTAAACAATTACAATTTACAATTAATTTCAGATAAAATTAATATTATCAACATATAAATGTCTGACAGGGATAACTGATATTAATCATCATAAAAACAATAAAACTATATTTTAAAGAATTACATCTTACTATTAATTTCAGATAAAATTAATGTTATCAACATATAAATGTCTGACAGGGATAACTGATATTAATCATCATAAAAACAATAAAACTATATTTTAAAGAATTACATCTTACTATTAATTTCAGATAAAATTAATGTTATCAACATATAAATGTCTGACAGGGATAACTGATATTATTCATCATAAAAACAATAAAACTATATTTTAAACAATTACAACTTACTATTAATTTCAGATAAAATTATAGTTATCAACATATAAATGTCTGACAGGGATAACTGATATTATTCTTCATAAGAACAATTTAAACTATATTTTAAACAATTACAACTTACTATTAATTTCAGATAAAATTATATTTATCAACATATAAATGTCTGACAGGGATAACTGATATTAATCATCATAAAAACAATAAAACTATATTTTAAAGAATTACAGCTTACTATTAATTTCAGATAAAATTATAGTTATCAACATATAAATGTCTGACAGGGATAACTGATATTATTCATCATAAAAACAATAAAACTATATTTTAAAGAATTACAGCTTACTATTAATTTCAGATAAAATTATAGTTATCAACATATAAATGTCTGACAGGGATAACTGATATTATTCATCATAAAAACAATAAAACTATATTTTAAAGAATTACATCTTAGTATTAATTTCAGATAAAATTATATTTATCAACATATAAATGTCTGACAGGGATAACTGATATTATTCATCATTAACATATTTAATATTATATTTTTAACAACTACTCTTAGATCAAATACTATGGATCAACCACTTTCCTAATAACTTGAAATATTAGCAAATAATTGAAGAGGAATATCTCATATTTAGGTATATGAAATGATATATTAGTATTATATAAATCAATCAGTGACCAATAGCAAAACATGTAACAGTCACCTCTTGCATATATATATCAAATATTTCAATCAGGTACTCCTCGCTTATTTATGATTAATTGTTCATATTTTTCTAAAGTTTATTTGGTGATACCAACATAAATAGCATGGCATCTAAGCAACTACTGCTTACAACTCATTGGAGATAAAATTAATGCTATAAACATAAAAATGTCTGAAATGGATGATTGATGTTATTATTCATTAATATATTAAATATTTTATTTTAAACAACTATGTATCACTTCATTAATAGTCAGGAAAAATCCATATTATCAACATGAAAATTTCTGACAGGGATACTGATATAATTCATAATAATTATACATTTATTATTTTAGGCACTTTTCTGTTATTGAAACTAAAAACATACTACATACAAGCCCGTCGAGGTCTCTCATTCACTTTGACAATATAAATCAAAAACATTCTTTAATGTTCTATGTATAAAACCACCTTTGGTAGATCATAAATAAGATTTGATTAGGTTACTCTAAGGCATACGCAAGGTGGTTTTACATAGCAAATCAAAAGATGTATTGATTCAATAAATGCGAGCAAAAGATTAATCACAACAGGGCTATAAAATGAATTAAGGTAAGCAATTTCAATAACTGGTAAGTAATTTAACTTATTTTAAACAACAACCACTACAGATAAATTTAAACGTATCAACATAAAAATATCTAACAAGGATAACTGATGTTATTTATCATAAATAAATTTATGCCAGGTTACAAAATCATTCCCAAAACATATTTTAATGAATCAATCAAGATTTTGCACGATTAAGTGGCCCGTATGTCCTGTTAAATTTTAACAAGCCATTAAATTAATTATTTATTTGATGCGACTTGGTATAATTTTAAATTATATAATAAATAGTTAATCTTAGATAAATTTTAGTTATCAGCATATTTATGGAAATATATTATAGACATAATATAATATAATGTTAAATGTCTTACGTTCCATCTAAACCACGGACAGCATCTTCTGCATCGCGTGGATCTTCATATTCTATGAATGCAAAACCAGGAGGATTTCTTGCTATCCAAATATTTTTCAATGGGCCATACTTGGTAAATAAATCTTCTATTTCGTATTTATTGGCATTGCTTTTCAAATTACCAATGTATACTTTGCAAGTTGGATCCCATTCGCGGTGTTTGGACATTTTTTAGTTTTCTATCTATAAACAGAAATATTTTGATTATGTACAATATATAACTCTACTGATATTGTCATTTTTTAATGGTTTTTTGGATATGTTTATCTTGCTATTATGTATTTTATATCTTCAAGCTATATTGAAAATGTATAGCACCTCTTATTCGTGTTCTGACACCATTGAAAGAAATTAATTTCAAAAGTACATGTGTTTTATTCATCGTCTTACATATTATGTATATTAGATTTTCTAGCATTTAACCCATTTTGATTAAAAGAAAGTTATATCCAAATAATAATAACGACAATTATATGACAACAAACAATTTATATGTAAATATAAAACAATTGTCTAGAAAGTAAGTATAATATGTACACATTAAAAAAACAATAAAAAATGCATTAACATTTAAAGATTCTTTTTAATGATTGCTTTATTTAAGTTGTTACTTCAGTAAATATTATTTTATAACATAAACTATATAAACATAATAAAAGTACTTACCTCAAAGAATATTTAAACTAATTATTCACAACATATACAGCAGTTAGTATAACCTTAAGAGTTATGATTTCAGATAATAATGGATATGTTAGATGTATTACCTAGAATTAATTATAAAAAAAAATATACAGGGACTAAAACCGTTAATGGTTACTTAATAGTAAACATGCCAATGTTACAAGGTTGAAGAATGTAAAACTATATTATGGAAATTTTCACTAAATAGTTGACACAAGTCATGTACTCACGTGTTGTTTCAATAACGGGCGACGTTGAGAAATGGCTTATGTTAAAGAAAATTGAGTACAAGCCGGTGAGCCACGAGGGCCAAAAGACCAAAGGGCACAGACAAGTTAGTAAATTTAATCGTTAACCATTGCAAGAAAATGAATCATACACTAAATATTAAAAACGGACGTTTGGAATTTAGTTTTAAGCACTAAAGAATTAAGTAGTTGAATAGTAAGTTTTTGACTTGAATACTTGAATCATACAGTTGTTGACTTGTTGTGTCGCAGAACATTAGAACAATGCTTGACGCTTGTAGAAAGTACTAAGTAGAATGTTCTCAATATCTCAATGGTCAATGTACTACCTATGTAGTATGTAGTCAATAGTCATGTAGAAACGAAGAATATTGTAATTTGTAGAGTTGAATGTTAGAAAAACAAGATGGCTTCCTCATGTCAGCACCATAACGGAATATTATCAATTTATCGTGTTATAATTATCTGTTACATAACCTGCTGATAAGGTAACCTTATCAAGGTTCATTTAGCTCATAGAGTAATATTTTACTCTATATTTAGCTATTGATCAGTGAGGGAAACTTACTAGTTAAATGATGAAAAAATAACCAGATTAGTAATAATGAGAGTTTAAGAAACGCTAACAAAACAAAGTGAACAAAGGTTTAGAAACAATAAAAATTATTTAACAACAAACGGACAATATCGACGTGCGGTTTGCGTACGAGGGGCGTTAACGACGATACAAAAACGACTGCGCCGGTGGGTGGAGTCCTGACTACGGACTACGGAGCTAACCGCTCGGCCGAAACGAGTGTAGCTTCGGGTATCGCGTCGTCATGTTGGTAGCATGTTACATGCTACAACCACAGATTATATAAATAATCTATATTTATATAATCTGTGCTACAACTGCTTATGGCGCGCAGAAGAAGGGCCTCTAAACGCCATCTATTAACGTAGTAAATTGATCTATCATAGGCGTAAATACAGTACAGATATGATGATAATAATATAAACATTTTAAACAGGTTGTTTTATGATATAAACGTAATAATAAACCTTTTTGTAAGGTGCCTTATACTGAAGTAAATTACCAATAGTATAAGCAGTATAAACTATAAGGTCTAGGTGGTGAACAACACCGCTGTCTATTAGTTTATAGGTGATAAGTTTATGCATAATGTTTACTCAAAAGCCGCTACCAAAGCAACAAAATATATTCTTTTGATATTTTTTTTTATCGCATGTATTGGCAGTTGGAACAATTATTTAACTAATAAAAGAAAATTTAGACTACTCGTACTATTTGATCATTACAAAAGAAATGTCCCAAATCGGTCCAAACTGTTTTTAAATGATGCGATAGCGATTATCAACTCACAGCATCCCACTAAAAAAAATTGAATTGCAAGCCATTAAATTGAAATTCCCATATTTATAACAGTACTTAAATATATATTTATTTACCACAGATACTTAAGCGATATCACTGATGATACGGAGCAATGTGAATAGTTTGTGACATAAATAGCTAGATGTTCCATAATATAAATATAAAAATTCCATCTTTTTAATGATAAACGTAATAGCAAAAAAATAGAAGTTCTTGCAACAATTAATAGTTTATAAATGAGGTATCCACTACATATAAATGAATCAATTGTTATACTTAATTTAAATTTTATTGGAATTTGAAATAAAAATATCACAATAATACGAATTTTAGACATTCTGTAACAGCGATATAAACAATCTAAGGAACCATCTAATAAATTTTCAAGCTTTTTACAAAGCCTGTCTTTTTTAACACTAAAAAATTCAACAATTTTAAATTCTAATAATTAGCTTAAAAATATCCAAATGTTTTGAAAATCTAACCATATTAAATGAAAATTTAATCGACAGTGGAATGTTTCAATTTTATGATTAACTTTTTGAACATCAAAAAAAAAAATTTCTTGTTTAACAACTATCTAATTTATATTAATTATTCATTTAAGTTTACTTATATAAAACTATAAATAGAATTATACTTTTTTTTTTATTATTATTATAACAGAAATGTATATGAAATACTGTATTAAATCATATAAGTATAGGTAAAACATATTTAAATCTTTGGTATAAATATAAAAATTTAATGCATTTTAAATTTCAAATTAAATATTTGCTAATTTTTGAGATTCAGATGAATTATGTAAAAAATTGAAACTCTTATAAAAACTATTGTTTATTTTCAAAATATTTTAATTGAACAATTTATGACAATTTTGTAATTAATTTTCAAGCTTTTTACACATCGAGTATTATGAATTTATGATACATTTTAGGTTAGGTTATCAATTGTTTTTTTTATTTTTTACGGTTATTTTGAAGTGTCCATGGTTTTAACTTATGGTTCTTTAGTGTATCAGGTTCAATTTGCAAATAGACACTAATGCAACATAGCAAATTTGTATTGCATAACCAATATTTATTAGGGTTATTTATAAATAATAGAGTAAAGTTAATTGTTTTTAAACTCAAAGTTTAGTACATTATCAGTGTTTTTAAGTTGGATTTTATACAATATTTTCCAATTGTTATTTTAAAAGTTATGACTTTATGAGTATGTAGAACATTAAAACTAAAAAATGCAGAAATATGTCATTGAAAAAAAAAATCTAAAATACAAACAAAGATAATGTCCTAAACTGTAAGTTAAAAAATAAGTTAATTTACTTAAAAAATGAAACTAACACTCAAGATTGATTCTGTTAAACTCAATTTGCTATGCTGTGCTTCAATTAGAAAAATAAAATAAAAACTGAACATTAAAAATTCTATAAAATATTTAAAAATTAATTGAGTACTATTTTTATCTTCTTTATTGAAGTAAATGATGCAATAAATACACATATTGTGATATAGTAAAAGATCACATTTTTAGCCTGTTTGTGGTTTTGAAGGCTGTATTGTTTCTCCACCACGAATTAAACCCCATCCAATAAGTCTGCAATAAAACAAAACAAAAATATTAAATATAATTGTATACTGTTTACTCTGTTTCAAAAGAGAATAATCTGTACAACTGAATTTCATTGGTCGCCGCACATTTCCCACCAATGACCCATATGAATTAAGCAGTAAGAATTTGAATATGAATTTAGCAGTCCAACACTAATTTCGATAGTCACAAAAGTTCATACATGGTGTATGGGAAACGTCGGCTAACAAGATAGGGGAGATTAGGCCTCAAAACTGCCGTAGCTGTCAATCATATGCGCAAGAGATTATTCTCTTTTGGAACAGAGTATAGATCAAACCAACATTTCAATTAATAATTGATTGACATTATTGAAATGTATTAACAACTTAAAATTTTATTTACCTCCAATGCTTTTCAACTCGACGACTTAGTGAAATCTTTTCTCCAATTTCTGTACAAACGGGTGTAGTTAAACTAATTTTAGCTAAATCAGCTTTTGTAGCTAATACTCTTCCACCAGTGGACAGAGATCCAATATTTAATAACAATACCTCGTTTTTTGATAATCGTTGAACCTTTTTTATAAAAATAAATAAATAATAAGGTTTGCTGCTTAAAATCTATAACATATATTTTTTATACCTTAGCTGCTTTCTTATCTCCTTCTGTACGTACACCTAATAATCGCTTAAGCAAATAGTATGAAACTTCTAACTCAATAAAAATATCTGGTAGCGCTCCAACTGCTCCTAATACTTGTCCAACAAGACGATCAGCCCTACACAAAGTAGGTTCAATTTTTGTTCCAACTCCAATAAGTCCTCCGGGAACAGCAAAGTTCAACTCGTTTTGTTCCGTGTACAAGGATACAATACGTGAGAAAATTGGCTGACAAGTTAATTTACCTTCACTATCTTTAGATACTAAGCCAGGCCGAACTTCAATTTCCATACCAACTTTTAAAACGCCACGTAAAATACTACCACCAGCCACTCCTCCTTTAAGATCATCTACCTCACAACCAGGTTTGTTAACATCAAATGATCGAACAACAATTAGGCGTGGAGGTGATGTGAAGTCCCTTTCAGGAATTGGGATTTTTTTGTAAATATATTCACATAATACTTCCATATTATATTTGAGCTGAGCTGATATAGGTATAATAGGTGCGCCTTCAGCTACGGTTCCTTGAACAAACTTTTGTATCTGTTCTTGTTGTTCTTTGGCTTGACCTTCTTTCACCAAATCAATCTTGTTTTGCAAGATTATTACATTGTTTAACTTCATGATTTCTATGGCAGCCAAGTGTTCTGATGTTTGTGGTTGAGGGCAAGATTCATTCCCAGCTTAAAACAACAGCAAAAATGTTAAAATTATAAAGGTAACTGAATAATAATTAATAAATAAACATAGGTATTTGTAATTATTTTACCTATGAGTAATAACGCAGCGTCCATAACTGCAGCTCCATTCAACATAGTAGCCATAAGAATGTCGTGACCAGGGCAGTCTACAAAAGACACATGTCTAACTAATTCAAATCTTCCAGGACATCCAGGTCTAGAACAAGGTAATGAGTCATCACGACCTGATCCACCAGATACAAAACAAGCAGGTCGTGGACACTTATCATAGTTGCATTTGTATATTTTTGCATTGGCATATCCTAAATAAAAAAAATAATATATATTTTTTTTAAATAAACAAACAGAAATTCCATTTTATTTTCAAGACAAAGTAAACTCAATATTAAAAAATGCTGATTATGTTTAGAAGAATAATGTACATTACAAATAATATATATGTGTATAAATTAACTAATATGATAACCTTTCTCAAACATTAGACTAAAAAAATAAAAAATAAAAGCCTTAACAACTTTTTATAATTATAAGAACATTTAATTTCACGTTTTCAAAGAATTGTTATTCTTATTAATAAATAAAAAAAGTAGTAATTTAGTTGTTAGCCAAAAAAATCTTTCTATTGGTATATAAAGTTTATTTTGGAAAGTTTTTATTCGAGCAATCTACACATCACAAATGTTTATTAGCCATTGTATGAATGACAAAATTAGGTGAAATCGGTTTAAAATGTACCATCAATGATGTATTTATAATTTTTAGATAATCTATGTCCCATATATAATTAATGGATGATGAGGAATTTTCTAAATACTGATCACATTCGTCAATTGTTATCCAATAGAACATAATATGGGCTTACTAACTGACTTGCCACAATGATTGTGTCAGTCCATAACACCCAGCCTTATGGACTTGTTTTATAAATAAATCATTTACATTGCAGCAAAGGCCAAGATGAACTATTTTATTAACACAGGATGTACAATTACATTTATATTGGATTCCCTGGAAATACCATAATATTTTGCATTATATCATAAGCTTTTAGATAACCAGATCCTTAATTACAGTAATAAATAGATAAGACATTCAATTGAAAAAGGTGGGCTATCAGAGGTAAAGATCTATGTTATTTATTATTAATTATTATTTTTTTTTTTGATTTTGTTGTACTATATTTATATCATTTTTCTTATGTTGTGAGCACAACCAACTACACAAACAACAAATTTGCTGTCAAATAGAATATTAAGAATTATTGTTTAAATATACATATATATTTTAAGAACCTACTTTGAGACTATAAATAAATCAAACATATTTTGACATAGTATAAGTGTAACAGATAAACCAGTGTTAATTCTAAATTTTCAATATTTTTTATTGATAACATTTGACGTATTTTTACATTTTATTCCATGTTCCTCATAATTTTAAGTATTTCAATTTTGTTTTTAAATATAGTCAAGTACATTGTTTATAGACTTAAATACAACACTTGATTGTTTCTATGTATTAAATCTTTAAGACTTGTTTCCCCTTTAAATTTTAATAAATAGAACTGGGTTTTATAAATAAAATGTTTATCAATAATTTTGATTTATTTTAATTAATTGCGATATATGTATTAGTAGTCTGAGTGCTAATGCAAGGTAGCTACTCTCCTCAAGATTTCAGATTGTTTATTTTCCTGTTCCATCTTAAAGTATAAAACAATTTATTTTTATATCTTTGAAGCTAATTAGGTCATGTAACATTGGTTTTCCAGAACTCTACTTCAAAAGTTTGTTGCTCTTCTGATGACTTGAAGTAAAATCAATATTTTCTAAACAATTGTTAGCACTAAGTAGTATTGTTATAGTTTAGACCAGAAATCAGCAATTAATTTGCTAATGAAGTCTGAATGATTTTTAAAAAAAATGTAAGGCCTAGAAAATCTTTTAGGTTTAGCAAGTTATTCTCAGTCACCACAGAAAAAAAGTCAGCATTAAAATAAAAAATTATTGAAGGTATATATTCTTTCTTAAAAGCCCAATATGAACTTGCGGCTCACGTCTTATTAAAACCCAATATTCACTTATAAACGATAAAATTATAAAATATATGTATAAAAACGTTTTGGCTCTTAATATCATTGTTTTATCCATGTGGCTCATGGATGTATTTATATTGTATACCCCTGATATATATACTTACAAAACAATATACATGCATTTAAGCAAAGGCGCCCACATAAATTTTTCTAGGAGGGGGGAGGGGGTGGGGGGAAATGTTAGGATTTGAGGATAAATATTATAATTTTACTAGGTGTTTTAAGATAATAACCTTCTTTATTATACTCGTACACAATATATTATATTTTATTATATTACAACTTATTTTATACTTTAAATTTGTTGTATAGTATATAGTAATTTATCTTTAAAAATTCAATTAAAAAAAAATATTTTGAAAAAGCCAAGGGTGGGACCAAATGCCCCAGCTTGCCCACCTGCGGGCGTCTATGCATTTAGGTAAATAAGATAAGCTATCTATCTACCTTCAACTACCATCTAAATCGTATATTCATTTTTTGGAAATAAGTTTCAGAGTAAAAAGAAGATAGGAGATGATATAATTATCTAAGAATAAGAATTTATATAAATACCTATAATTAAACAATTTTTTCAGATCATTTTTTTTGTTTGTTAGAGCATTTAAATCCGTTCCCTAGTTATTAATCTAGATATGCAAAAGTTTAACACATTAAGCTATTTTAGAAAGGTAGATAAGAAGTTCATTAAAACAATTAACTTAAACTAGAAGGTTTAATAATAAGAAATTTCCGGTAACGAGTGTGTAAATGTAATGGTGATTGATTGGCAGGAAGGGGAAGTTGCCCAGAGACGGCACCCCGTGGAAAGTGAATTAAGGAGATTCAGTTCCTACACCAGTTCCTTGTCAGATGCCTGGGTGGATTACCTGGAATTTTATTGGATGATTATAGGATTAGAGTGAGTACTGAATGTTTTATGTGTTTTTTTGTAGGTGACTTTGGCAAGGTTGTTTAAGGTTGGAATGCAGATGTCTTTATGAAGTGACTCATTGGTAATATACCAAGCGGCACCTGATATTAGACGTAGACAAATAGACTGAAATGCCTGAATAGTTCTAATATTTGAGGGTTTGGCTGATCCCCAAAGTTGTATGCCATAGTACCACATGGGTCTTAAAAGAATCATGTATATTGTTCTTTTGGTTTTTTATGAGAGCTTTGAGCAGATTAAGGGTCTAAGAAGGTGGAGTCTTGTATTGAGAGCTTTATGCTTGTTTTTTAAGTGGGGACCCCATTTAAGGCTAGGGTTGCCATACGTCCCAGAAAACCGGGACTGTCACCGGTTTTCGACTTTGTGTCCTGGTGTCCAGAAAAATGTTTTCGGGACGCCTATATGTCCCGGTTTTAGGAAAAAATGTTTAGTGTTTAATTTTGACAATTTTTTTTTCATATAATAATTGAAATCGAGAGTCAAAATATTATTGTTAGAGATAACGAATAATTGATAAATCTATAAGCTAAATATAAAATAATATCTTGAATATTCGAGGACAACAAACGAGTCGTGTGCACTGTGCAGTTTACGGTTTATTATTATATTCGATCGACAATCAATACGTCCATACGGGTGATACAGAGGCAGACTAATGACTTTTATAGCAGTAGAACATAAGGTCGTAGCCTAGATTGTTCATTTTTATTATTTTATTTGTTATTATGGCACCAAAAAGAAAATGTCATTTTCGTGACGAATTTAATATTGTTAAATATTATTGAACAATAGATTTTAAAAAAGTTTACATTGTTAATTTGTTACAGCAATAAAGTGTATAAGTTATGACACTAAAACCTATTGTGTCATTTTTTTAATACATACCCAATGGCTTATATAATTTAATGATATTTATTTCTAAATGTATTTACTATTTTTCTGCCTGTCCCAGTTTTGTTTGATGAAATTATGGCAACCCTATGTAAGGCGTTTGTCAAGAATTAAACCTAAATAATTAGTTTGCGTGAAAGATGGAATTTGAGCATTGCCAATAAATGTTGCGGGGCATTCGAAGGAACGAAGTGTGAAGGTAATTTGAGAGGATTTAGATGGATTTACTTGGATTTTCTAGTCGTGAAACCAGGTGTTTAGCATAGTTAGATGGTTTTGGATTTTAGTTACGAGTTTATAAAAATAAACCTAATAATATTTAGCTCTTAGAGTATAAACTTATAACGAAAGAAAAATGGTTAGGTAAGGTTATTATTGATAAATACTTTTCACTAACTTACTTAAATTAATTTTGACTATGACTAATTGTAAAAAATATAAGCAGTTATATTAAGTAAGTCAATACTAAACACATAGACTAAAATAATAAAAATGTATATTCACTTTATTACTATAATATCAATTATATTGAAATAAATAACTGTATAAAATAAAGCATAAGGTTTAATATAAATAAAAGATAGTTTTATATTTACCTAATTTAATTGTAATATTTCTTTCAAGTTCATTTTTAAATCGTACAGTTTGAACACCAGAAACAGCTTTTACGATAGTTGATTTTCCGTGTGCTACATGACCAATCGTTCCTAAAAAATTAATTTTTATTTTTATTATTATCGAACCATTGAGTAATAAATAAATGTAATTGCGTAATAACATAGATTCAAAATGAAACAGTATTAAGGAATACTAAAGTCTAAAGTAGTACTTATTAATAATTTTCTATTTTCATTAATGTATCTATAGTAAATAGTTTTTTCAATACCTTTTATGATATTGTACATGCAATATTTATAGGCCATCAATTTTAAATTATGGAGTAATATTTTTACCCCTAGAACGCCCTATTATAAACCACTGTGTGTACAGGTCCACAGTAACCAAATAAGTAAACAGTTAATGATAAATAAAAAAATATGAGACCTTGTAACTTACCAATATTGATTGTAGCCTGACGGCTGATAACTTCAGGTGATGATGGTGTGAGTTTAGAGATGTCCTGTAAATTAAAGATGCAAATTAATATAAAATCATTAGTAATAACAAACTAAAGTGAGGATTTACCAAATGTTCTAGATCTTGCTCCTTGAGTTTTGCGGACGGAGGAGCGTCAAACATGGTGGTTGCCGAATATAACACTATAGAGACAATTAAACGCAATGGGCTATCCTTTAAGACTGACGTAAATATTAAATAACTATATTTAGTATATTTCTTAATAAAAGGATCAACCCTATTACTCTGAATACGGCAATCATTATTTTATCATAGTCCATAGACTTATTAGCACATGGACTGCGCGTCGGCGCATGGAGAGGAAAACATTAGTGAACGCGGCACGTCGACGAAGAGGGAATTAACGCGGAATTCATGGAAGAATAATAAACAATTTATTTTTAAAAACTTCAAATTTTTAATTTTGATCATTAATATTAATATAATCACAAAAATTATGGTTACATTATTTAGTTACTTAATTGTTAAGCAGAACATCACTTCCTTAGCTACATTTTGAGATAAAATTTTAAATAATAATCAAAATTCGATTTTATTAATAAGTGTTAGTTGATTGTAAAAATTCTGGTTTTTCATATTTATTTTCATTTCTCGGTTATTTTGAAATTGAAATTACTGGGAATTTTAGAGTTTTAATTTTTATATTGAAAATAAGTCGATATCAGGTAGATTATTACTAAAAAATAGGTTGAATTTATGTTTACCTGGAAGTTATATTCTGTTATTCAGTAATAAACGCCAGCTACAGAGCTTTATAATCATTGACATAGCGTCCAATATGAAAATGCCTAGATCCACTTCTCTTGTGACCTAGTAACAGTATAAAGAACAGAATTAATGTGAAGTAAATTAAGATACATAAGACTGGATCACAATTTACAATTTAAATACTAATTTAAAAACTTCCTTGTTAAACTCCTATTTCCAGCTATCAGAGGATGCTGGTTCTCAAACAAACCAGACGTATACAACCTAGTGTCAATAGGTTTATAGGAGTAGAGTGGACCTAACTTGGGTCCTTTTTGAGCCTTCTTAACCTCCATTCTAAGTGATAGCCTATTTGTGGTTAAAGATCCTATTTACATAATTTATGCTGCCACAGCTTACTCCTATAGGAAGAGTGGACACCATAGAAAATTAGGCATAACTCACTAAAATCAATATATTTTACTAGGTAACATATAGTCCATAGTTATATCAAACATATTTATAATATAAACATTTATTAAACTTGAAATAAAATGTTATGTAAAAGCATTAAAAAAATTAAACAATCATAAATATTTTATTATATGCTTTAAATTAATTTAATAATTAATATGTCTCCCACCAGAACTAATTAGTCATTCCTAATACAACAGTAACAGTGCACTACTGACTGACGGACACGAATTATTATTATTTATTATTGTTAATATTATATAATAATCTAAAGTTTTTAGACTTCTAGTACCTACCTGGTGAACTTAGTAGTAACCTAGTTAGTATTAACATTTAAATGATATATAATTTAACACTTATTATTATAAAGTTATAGTATACACTATACACTATACCGTTTAACTCAAATGCTCAATGCAAATTGCAATCACAATACACGTCACAACAAATATGACGTGATGTTGAATGATCGTGGCGTGATACATTAATTGTTGCCTATTTAGCCCCTTAGAATCGGTTTTTAATTTATTTATTTGAAGGTAGATCCTGTGGTAGATCGTAAATAGCAATGACATAATATAGAATTATTATAAATAATACGATATGGTCACTTACTATACCAGTGATTAATTAGTATTTATTTTACAGAAAAGTTTTACGTGGTTTATTAACTAAAACATAAAATATAAATGATGTAAGTAAGATTAGTAAATTATGGTTTTATTAACATTTTGAGTATAGTAACATTTTTAACGCCTCTGCATGGTATCGTGCTTAATTAAATCTTTGAAATGACTGTTAAATAGTAAGTATAAAACCAAATCATAAATTATTATTAATCATTATAATAATCCATATTGTTATCTTACAGTAAGTCAGTGCCTACAAAAACATTTGTTATTACATTTTTGTAATGTGTACTTAAAAAACTTTATTTTTGTGAGTTACAAAGACTTAAGAAAAAAAATATTTAAGAGAGTATTTTTAAAATAAGTTATTTAAAATTTTAACTTTTTTCATCAGTCTTAATACCTGTGAAAATCCAAAATACATATTGTGTTGTACTGTTGTGTGATTAGAATACAAGATAACTTAGATAACTATTATGGAAAGTTAAAACTAAAAGTTATTGAGTTCGTACAATATTGAGAAATAATGCTTTTTTTTGATTAAATTGATGATGTTATTATAAATATAAAATAATAAGTATACAATTTTAAATTATCTTCATGGTTGACCCAACCATCAAGGGTAGTATAAATTCCATTCTCAATCAAAAAAACGTTGAGTTTTACTGAAAAATATAAATTTTACAGAGATATAAAATTTAAAACTTTTATGAGAAACCGTAAGGATTTCGAGTCGGAAAGAAGAATTATCTGTTTAAAATTTAAACGGATGAATTAGAAATTCATGATATGATATTAGCGACTAGCGTCAAGTACCGCATCAAAATTTAATTCCAACAGATCTTTTAAAATTTAAAGTGCACCACTCAGACTGTCCTAATACCTTCCAGCAAGCTGGTTGCGATCATCGTTGCTCAATGGTCAGAGTGTTAATACAATTGACTATGAGCTGTCTCACGCTCCGGTACAAGGACATACCTCATCATCGTGGCTGATGACGACTCCAGATTTGCACCTGGAGGGGACGATGCATACTACAGAAATGATCCTGTGAAGTATGATCTTAAATAATTGTGAGTCGCCGGCAACTATTTATGACAAACGACATCTACATAACACGAGCAGCTGTCCGATTGATTCACCAGATTTTTGCACTGTGGGAGGTGGGACTAAATTTAATGATAGAATAACGAGTGACTTACTATTTAGTTTATTATGTTGTCAAATTGATGACAAATCAAAAGGAACTAACGATGGTTAACCTTAGAAGACGTCAAAGAGACAACTCGATGTCACGTTTCAGTGAGTATTTGTGGCAGAGCCATCTATCAACAGCTTATGCAATAATTATTGGTGATATTGGTAGTTATCATCCGATAGGTGGTAGTACGAGTAGTATCATCATACTTATCCTTCTAAATAAGGCCACTCATAAATTATATTATAAACCTCAACCTAATTCTTTTGAGTTTTGAGTAAAAAATACTAGGTAATAGGTATGTTATGTTTCTGGACATACGATTGGTCAGTTCACTCGGTTCTAGTTATACCAGTTCAGCTCTATAAATCTAAAAAAAAAAAATGAAATTTTTGAAACGTACTAAACATATAAACGTAGTTACCGTGTTATGTTATGTTTATGAACAACCGCGCTGAGTTACATGCATCAACATTGCCTATCCAATCTTAGAAATCATATTATCTATGAAGAGAAGGTTAGGTTAGGTTCGCTTCGCTCAGAATCTAAAATTATCTTAAGTTATATCTTATATGGTTGTAGAAAACACTTTAAAAAAACATAAGAATTAAGTACTCAAATAGTGAAATTAAAAATATATACATCAATATCAATTGAGGTATGCATATGCTATAGTGGGTAGTACCCACTGGGTACTGATATTTCATCATTCAATTGTCAGGATACGGCGCATGGCAATAACACAACTTATACAAAAATACATAAATTAAGAACTAAAATCATTACATTATATTTATTTATATTTTATTAATCATACGCCAGGCAACTATGGCCATTAGTTTCAGAGACGCAATCTAGGTGAGCAGGGGGGCAATTGCTCCCCTTCCTTATATGGAACATAATATGGTATAAAAATATTTTGTACTTTTATTAATGGTTAAATGAAAATAAAACAATAAATATAATGTTGATAGATAATTAAGGTATTTAAGGTATTAAGGTAATTAATTTATTACTACTCCTCTTTTGGAAATACACTTTAGATTAGGTAGTAATTATAGATATTCTTAAAAAAGATCTGAGTCGACACTTATATTATCACATAGTAAATTATATTTTATATTTTTATTTGATAAATTGTATTAACTATTAATTATTATAAAATGTATAATAATTAATTATATTTACTATCCCAATTCATATGTTTTTATTTTTAGAGTAAGGTTGTTATTAGTAGGTATATAGTATGTGAGCAGAGCAACAATTTTTAAATAGGTAGGCATTGAGTATTTGAATTCTACTATGTTTTGTTCCCCTTTCTTATAATCAAATGAGTTTCCGCTTCTGATTAGCTGTTTGTAGGGAAAAATGGTTGGTTTGGAACATAGAGTAATATAATATAATAATATTACTCTATGATTTGGAACACATAATGTAAGTTTTGCAAGAATTTGTGGCTAAAAACCAGTGTGGACACTAATCCAGGTGCTAAAAACACCAGCCAGTATGTACACTCTGAGCACTGAGCGTTTCTGCAGTTAAGTGTACAACCGCGACACATATTTATTTATCAGTGGCATATTTTGAATTTTGTGAAGGGAGTATTAGGTTAGCAAACATTTAATTTCCCTAAAGGAAGAGGGTAGTTCACTTTATCACTTTCCATCATCATCAGAATGTTATAAGAAAGTAACAAAAAAGATACCAGTGGATCTATCCCTCATATTCTACCCTTATTTATATATATTTATACTTATTCAACAACCTTATTTTTTTAACTTTAATCCGTCATTGAAGGGGTAGTACAATTTATATTTTAACCGTTATCTATCTTCATGTATAAAAATATATTGCTAATATAATCACAGGAAACTAATTAAACATACATTTTGAGACATAAAAGAGGTAGGATTTTTAACGGGCTATGAAATGCACCGGTTCAGCTAGTTACACTACTAAATTATAAGTAATACCATAATGATTTTAGAAAACACTGAAATTTGCTTTAGTTAAAGGTTTATAAAATAAATTTAATGCCTTGTATAAAATATATATGATAAAAATATTTATTTTTTATTATTAAATTAATCTCAAACTTTATTGGTTTATTTCTTATTGGTGGATAAGTTTTAATTTAATTATCTATAATTTAGATACAGTTTAAATCAAAACTAAAAATATAATAAAGTATATGTATAAATAAATGTATTGCTTTATAATAACATTAAGAAGAGTCAACATTTATTAAATATTATAGTTAATTAATTAAATTAAATGTATTAATACACAATAATTAAAGTTTATAAGTACCATTTAATAATACAATTAAAATACATTGCCTACCATACACGAAATAACAATAACAAATTTAATAAAAGGTAAATACAAAGTAATACAGTTTTGTTATTACTTAAAATGAATACAAAATAATAGGGTAAATATTGATATTCTTGTAATTTTGTTTTATTTTACCAAAAATATATATGTATAATGTATTGCTATAATCTAGTTACAAAAATTGTATGTCAAAATGCACAAGTTATTACATAATAATTTCAACAACACTTAGGTGTCACTATTTCAGCTGTGGGACAAGCAGCACTACCATTGATTGGTCTAGATAATTTAACTGAATTGGTATGTGATATTTTTAATTCGGAAGGCCTTTCTGTTGAAGCCCAAACTTCAACAGCTAAAGTAAATGCAGTCTCTATATTCATATCTGTTTTAGAACTAGTTTCGACGTAAGGAGCACTCAGATAATCTGAACACCATTTGTTTGCTTCATCTCTAGAAACTACTCGGTCTTGCAGATCAACCTAAAAAAATTATACATTATTTTAATTATTAGAATCAACATTTTTTTTTTTTTTTTTTTTTTAATTACCTTTGTAGCAACAACAAGAAATGGAAAATTCACATCAGTTATCCTGGAATATTGTAAAAATTCTTTTCTCCATGAATCTATAGTTTTAAAGCTTTGGATATCGTCAACAGCAAATGTTAGCAAACAAATGTCAGTTCCTCTATAAAAAGGTGTTCGAAGAGTTCGAAATCTTTCTTGTCCCGCAGTATCCCAAATCTATATAATTTTAAATTATGTACTAAACTATATTTAAATTTTAAATAAAATACTTTACAACAAATTTGTTCTAACCATACCTGCAAAGTATATACAATTCCATTGACATCAAGTTCCTTTTGGAGAAATTCTACGCCCAATGTATGAAGTGTATGGTCACTAAAACTGTTACTTACAAACCTGTTCATCAGACATGATTTTCCAACATTACTATTTCCCAAAATGACTACTTTCAATATTGGGTTTTGTTTAACTAAAATCGTTTTATCTTTCATACCGAAATAAAACTAAAATAAAACTATAATATCATGTGACACTAAATAAATGTATCATACTTGTATTTCAATTATAATTAATTCAATAATTTGATAGTTAATAAAAACAGACTAAATTTATTTCAGAACTCTGGAATACTCAATGGTTCAGTCTTCGGTGGTATCAATTTAAAAAATAAAAGATGTTATTACATATATTATATATTACATATGTTATTAAATATTATGACCATTTTATAAATATATATAAACATATTGTTCTGTGATATATTAGAACACAAGTGATAAGAAAATTATCAATCACCAATATTAAAATTACACCATCCAAGGTGGATTGATATATATGTATATCAATCCACCTTGACACTATCATTAGACTAGATTGTAATGTGATAATCATAGATAGTTGTACATATCTATGGTGATAATAGATAATATTAGCCTTACCCATGTCGTACCATGATTATAAAATAAATAATAATTAAAAATTTAAATATTATAAATCAAGATATCGTTTATTGTTTATAAGTTATAACCTTCTAGAATACTCTTAGGTTTTCTCTACATCGTGGGATGCGGGATACACGGCAAATTATAGCAGGCTTATATTATATATAATATATTATACATTGCCATAATTCCATCAAATTTCAGCAGGTGCAAAACTTTTATCAGCCCGATAATCATAATAACAAATTAAGTCATATTTAAAGTTAATCGCTTTGTTAAAACCTTTACACTACCTAATATATTAATTTTTCTGTTGGTATAGGCTATATTATGTATTTATGTGCAACAATGGCTTGTTGGTACCTATAATTAACCTACACGGTAGTATACTAATATTCATACTCATTTGGTATTATCATTGATTATAAAAACTATTTATTATTTAGTATTTTTAATCTATGTTATAACCTTTATTTTAATTATAAATTATTAAATTGTTTATAATACATTTATATAAATTATTGAGTTATATTTACTATGTAAATTTTTTATGCAAGCCTACAACCAGAAAAATAATATATTTAATAGTATTGAATACAATTTAATAAACCTATTACTGCTAATTATATAATTAATGCTATTTCCTGTTCGAAGAAAGCTTATATACAGCCATACAGGCTCTCTACCTAAACCCATAGGTAACTCTTTTCATAATCACTAAAAATATATAATCATAATAATGTAGAGTTTTGGATTTGACTATAGATTTAAAGGAATGTTACTTTAAAGTAGAGTTAGAAATCAGGGGGGAACAATAGAACCAAAAAAATATATAAGGGATAAAACCTATGATGAGAAACAGCATCTACGAGAATAAATTAGTAAATTTGTTCACTTGTTGACTACCTTACAATATTTAAATATATAAATGTTTCATAGAATAATAGATTTAAACAATTATATTTCATATTTTTAACCCAATGTTGTTTCAATCAATACAAAAATTAAGTTGTTTTTATAATTTATAGACTTTGTGAAATAAAAGTTTTCTCTTAAAAGATACATAAAACATATATTATAAATTGCAATGATACTGTAACACATAATTTTAGTTATATGTAATTATTAATTATTTGACACAAAAGTTAATGTAACAATTTAAGAATTAAACAATTATAAGAAAACTAGATACTAGTAAAATGTACAAACTGATGACAACAAATTCAAAATTCAATTTATGAATTTGAATAATTCTGTTGAATTATAAATTATGAGTAATCGTCTTCATCACTGCTTTCTTCAGTCTTAGGTTTAATAGCAGCTCGCTGAGCTGCAGCTTGTAATTCTTGCCATTGTTGTTGTTCTTGAGCCATTTGCTCTTCTCTGGCCTAATAGTTTTAAATATTTAAAATTGGCAAATTGATTTGTATTAAAAGGTAAAAGCATAAATTTAAAGTTAGAATGTTACCTTTGCAAACAATTCTTGTTGCTGTCGTAACAATTCTTCCTCTGGTATGCCTAAATTTTCAAGTCTTGTACTTTGTCGTCTTCTTTTAGACTGACAGTCTTTACCAACTTCTTCTGCTTGTGCTCGATAGTCGCCAAATCCCAAATGGTCTAAAGCTAAGATATTTTTTTTTTTAAAACAAAATATTATGAATAATTATTTTAGTTACCAGTCAATAAATGTTCTGCATTTATAGTTTTTTTCTGTTGAGCCATGCATACTTGATTAGCTTCTGATGCTACTAAGTGTATAAATTCTGTACAACAGTTCATTATCATTTCTCTCACATCATTAGCAACTCGAATATTTGGTAAGGCATCTTTAATCATTTTATTGATTGATGCGCGTGGCAGCGCTAGTTCTTCATCTTCATTAGATGGGCCCGGATTACTACAACTATCATTAAAACTACTTGTGTTGCAATTTGAGATTTGAGTTGTTTTACTACAACTTGGATTTGAATCTGTTATGCTAGAGCTTGATATAGGATTTGAGGTGCTGCTGCAAGGAACTAATCGATCATTGTCACTCATGATGTTTGAAGGTTGTGTATCATAGATATTTTACTTCCATAACCTATAACAAGTTTATTATATAAAGTTTAAAAATAATTAATATTTATAATAGTTTCAAAATCTAGATTTTATTTGGTAGATATTAGTTGGATAATTAAAAACATAATCATCACATGAAATATATTTATTTAACAAATGTTTTAAAACAAAAATTGATCATTAACATATTTAACAAATTCTACCTATTAAAAATAAATAGGTATGTATCAATTTAGAATTACAAAACTTATAGTTTGGTAGATATTTAATTGTTTTAAGTATAAAAATATTTATATACTTAATTTTGAATTCTAGTTTATTAAATAAATATAGATCTTTCACTTATAGCAAAGAAGTAGTGCAATAGTATCAATAATTTATGGTATCATTAACTAATAATAATATAAATAAGGAAAAGTTGTATTTGTATTAATATTCCAAATAATAAACAAATAATAATTGTTTATTTTTATTTAGCTAAGAAGAAAAATAAAAATAAAACAGGAATGTAACAAAAATGTTTTTCATATAGTTATTTCACATTAAAGGACCAACCTGGCAGAGTAGATATTCAGTAATTATTATTTAATGAACAGAACACATTGCATTATTTCAATCAGCCATAGTCCATGGACCTATTAACATTGTTTTATAGGTATATGCAATCAACACATCGTCAATAATTATTTTGATAATATATCTCACCATAAAACTATAAGATTACGTGTTTTTCGCTTTTGAGCTTGAAGTGTGAAAGTTGTAGGACCACAGAAATACAAAATAGGTTAAAGAATAAATTTAATCTATTCTACAGTAGAAGTCTGAAGTAACTAAACTAGTAAGTACTAAATGTTGTAGGACGGATTCGACGAAATGTTATCTATTGTAGTATTCTGTTCTATGGACGCTACTTCAATACTTCATAGATTTTGATTTTTGAGTTGATAAAATGAGGTTACACCACATTACCTCAATAAGTCGAACCGGATTGTTATTGAAAAGTCACGTGACTTAAATGATCAATATCGCTATCTAGCAGAGCTGTGTATCAGCACGTGTTCGTCCAGCTGCTAGCGCTGTGTATTGGGTTTTTGGGGGGCTGGTACAGATTTCCCGATTTTGATAACAGCAGATATCATCAAAATCAAAATTCGGGAGATCAGTTTAGCCAACATTGAAAAAATAAAATTCCCGCATATGATATTGCTTTTTTTTACCCGACCAACTTTGCCAACATAAAAATACTAAAATCCTTTTTATTCGCCTTTAAAATATCTAAAAACCTAACTACCGCTTATCAATTATAACTAATGGTTATCAATATACTAACTACAAATTACAAAATAAATGGTATTATAAGGCATATTAAATATTATAATTGCTTTAATTGTATAAGTATATAAAATTTGTTAGATTTGTTTGTATACATTGATTATTATCACATGCTACATCACTTTCTTTAGCAGATGGTACTTTAAGGGATTTAATATCTGAAAAATATCGAGTTCTAATGGTCCAAGTGCTGAACAAATTGGAAATATCAAATGTATTCTCTCCTTTATATTTTTTACTGTTTCTACAATAAATATATTTATTTATTTATTATATTATACAGTTTGCTAGAAAACATACTTAATATACAGCACTAAACACATTACCTTTCTTTTGCTACAATGATAATAAAATAATTAATTGATATAGTGAATTTCTTTTGTGTTTAATAAACAGAATAATCAAAATAATACAGTAATTTAAAAAACAAATCCAAATTCTTGCAATATTCCTACACTATACTGTACTTAACTATAATAGTATAATGACACATTGGCACTAAACCTTTTTTTTCAAGGGATTCTGAGCTGAGCAGATACATTTTATGCATTATTTTTTTCAAAAACAAAAGAGATTACTTAATTATATAATTTAATTTATTTTAACATATACTACACATTTAAATTTTATAACACTATACCAAATTTTTTAAATTCTAAGTTCTCAATAGATAATATATGCATTGTAGGTACAATGTTTTGATAATGTTACCTATATGGCTAAAAGGCTGTTTTGTTTTATGTAAATAAGGAAATATTTAAATACAGACTTCAAATAACAACTTTAAAAATGATGTACAAATTAAAGTATATTTAATTTTAGTTTTATAACATGATGATCCTTTATGATTGAATTATTGAACTAGGTACTTTTTACTTTTGTTTGATCAATATAAATTAAATTATTGTTTTTAGTAATTACTTAATAAACTAACTAATAAATAAATAAAATACTTGTTAATTTTTAAAAATTAAAAAATATATTTTATAAGTATTTAAAAATAATAATTTATCTATTATAAAAATAGCATGTGGGGCTATGTTATATTTTTTATATTTGGTTTATTTGGGTTGGACCATTTTTAGAGAGGACTAAAGCCTTCCCTCGCCACCCCTTAGTACAGTGCTTGAGAATTATAGAATGTAATCATAAGCTATTGAAAATTAAGTTTGATTAAAATAAACATTAAGTTTATGAGTAATGAAACATATACCTCAACACACAACAACATTTTAGAATAAACATTTATCATGTTAAATTAATTTTTACCATAATGTGTGATGAAAAGAACGTCTAATGCCAAATTCATTGGCGCAACTAGACCAATATTTTTTGGGGTGCACAAATAGTGAAAAGCTCACTGACCCGTAGGAGCAAAGCCCCCACACCACCACACCATTCATCCCATTAGTTTTCATATTACATTTATAAAAAAAAAATAACTGCTAATGTAAAATATATACAACATACATACTTTGTTTTTATAGTGGTACCTAATACAATTTATAGGTTAACAAAATTAAATGATCAAAATGAGAACTAAATATTTTAACATGATTTTGCTTGAATGAAAATTATATTTATTTGAAATTTGTTCACTTTTCAAACTATTTGTTATATATCGCTCAATATTTAATATTTATGAATTGGTAACAATCTTTGTTGTAGCCCTTGAAAGAATAGAGTGACACAAATCAAAATATAAAATATATCTTTCATAAGTATTCGAGTATTTATTCCAAACACTTTTCAAAAGTAGTTTACACAAGACTACATGGATGTGTTAAACTGTGTAGCTATGTCTACAGTTAATATTGTAGACAATGTTTTTATTAGATGAATAAAATTGGTATATATAATTATTTTTAATTTAATTCAAATAAAAATTTCATGATCTCCACGAATATATATTAACCATTATAATAAAATATATCCGCACATTTCACCATGTCCTCAAAAAACTTCCAGTCGATCCTAGGTCCTGCCGATTTATTAATTTGAAAAAGTAAACATTTTTTTTATCAAACATTTGAATTTTTAAAAGGATTAGGTAGGTACTCCAAATAATTTAATATTTACTACGAGTTAATTAGTAAATGATAACTTTTCTCCATTTAATAATAATCATTTTCACATTGCTTGTTTAATTGCGTGTATGTTCTATGTAGTATTGTAGTTTATATAACACTGAAATAGATTTAAAATTAAAAAGAGTAGGTCAGCATTGCGGTGTAGAAAGTTTGTCCATCGTCCCTTCGGTCCTCGGACAGGATAGTGTAGTCTTACAGTATTCGATTTGAATGCAATGATTACATTCGATAAAAAAACGATTCTGAGCGGACGAAAGAATATTTTATTTTATTTGATATTTAAATATTATTCGTTTCTATGGTGATAAATAAAGATTTTTTGCAAAGCAAAATTGAAATCCAGTTCTTTTGTAATTTTTCAGTGGTTTTTTACTGTGGCGTTAAATAAGAGAGAATCAAAAAATTACTTTCTTTAAGTACCACCTGGATCCAATTTGCTAAAAAAAAGATACTACCTATATAATATGTGGAAATCGAAGCACTACTTCTGGTAGACATTTTTCTAACAGGATAAAAAGAAAACATTATTGTAATACCAAAATTAAGTCAAAATGTTGAAAAGTTTTTAAGATATATAAACAAATGAGCGATAGGTTAGTTTTGATAAAAAAAGTTAATTGCCTATAATTTAAAAATAAAAAAGTTAGACCAACTATTTAAAGGGTATTTTTTCATCATTTTTGGTATACTTTCATATGACGATGGCCAGTCACTTTCCCCCTTTTTGGGAGTGCACATTTTAAACTTGGACAGGGGACTTCTACACCCCCCTCGTTCAGCCAATGGCCAAATTATTCACATAAACTGAACACTCATCTCCAAAAAATTATAAATTAATATATTTTAGTAACTAGAAAAAAGCGGGTAAGTGGATGTCGCTCTGCTGTACATTAGGGGGTGGGGTGGACCTCTGACTAGGGTAGGTTAAATTTGAATGCAATAATAGGTATCATTGTATACGAAAAACGATTCTGAACGGAGATGATTTGTCAATCTATGGTATATTATATTTACATATTGTCATATATTCTATTTTGAAACAAATATTTTAGGACGCATTTTGCATAAGGCATGGTTAATCAATTTTTCCAAAAACATTGCATGTAGTTATCATAATTTATAATACCTTATATCATACATATACATATAACATATACCTGGTTTGAGGATAAATCGTTATCGTTACGCGATTTCATAAAAATTTAAAACTCAAACGCTCAAAACATTTTTCTTATAACGGCACTTCAAATTCTCTCTATAGCTATTTGAAGCAAAACTTATGGAAAATTTAGTGTTGAATTTTTTAACCTTAGATATAAATACAAACAATTTTATGAATTTTGAACTACAAAATAATTTGCAAATATTCATGGGTTGACGAATTTTTGTCAATATTTGAACTTCAAATGCTATTAAAAAAAAATTGTGCCTATGTATTCTTATAATTTTTTAATCACTATAAGAATAACTTATGAGAAACTTTGTATTGAATTTTCAAATATTTTGATAGGGCCAAAAAAATTTTATCGACACTTCAAAAATAAAATTTTCAGAAAAATTGAAAATTTCAGTCGTCTATCAATATCTCAAAAAACTTCAAAATATTTTGAAAATTAAATCATGTAAAGAAAATGCCAATTTAAATAACTGGTGAAATTTTCAAGTATCTACGACTTATACTTTTTGAATAATAACAAATATTTAAAATCGTTTGAGGATAAATCGTTATCGTTATGCTATTTCGTAAAAATTTAAAATTCAAAAGCACTTAAAATTTTTCCTTTAATGATGCTTCGAGTTTTCTCTATAGCTACTTGAAGAAAAACTTATAGAAAACTTAGTGTTGTATTTTTAATCCTTAGTTATAAACGCAAAAAAATTTATAATTTTTCAACTTCAAAATTACTTGCAAATTTTCGCATTTTCGCAGATTTCGTAAAAATTTCAACTATAAACGCTTATAAAAAAAAATTGTCTCTAATGATTTTTAATTTTTTTTAGCTACAATAAGAATAACTCATGAGGAACCTTGTTTTAAATTTTCAAGTTTTTTTGGTCATCCAACATTTTTTTACTGACCCTTCAAAAAAAAAATTATCATAAAAATCGAAAATTTCAGTGGTCTATAAATAACTCAAAAAAAAGTCAAAGCATTTTGAAAATTAAACTGTATATAGATAATACTAACATAAACATTTGGTGAAAATTTCAAGTATTTAAAGTGGTTAGTTTTTGAATTGCAACCATATAAGTAAACCGATTTGGTCGAAAACTGGTTTTGCTAATTTTTTTTTTGTTTTTCTCCATTTTTTTGAAAATTGTTGGAAAATGTTAACTTTTGACCATTATAATGCACCAAGGATGTTCACTTTTACATTGGAAACCACCCCCAAAGTTTGAAATTGAAGGATTATTTCGACTAGTTATGCTGTACATAGACTTTACCCCCACTTTTTGTGTGTACATTTATAAAGGGGTAGCCTACTGAAATAATGCAAAAATGCAGTAAATAATATATAGGTATTTATTTATGAAAATTATATTTTCCAAGTTAAAAAATCTGTAGTGTCTTTGGGGTGGTGGTGGCTTTGCCCCCCATGGCTTAGGTTTCATACTGCATAGAGGTAGGTGGGTGGTCGGGTGGATATAAATTAATGTCCATTGCCACACCTAAAAAAAATTAGTTCGGTGCCACTGCACACTATGATAATTTTTGAAAGTTAGTGGAAATTGCATTTTAATATTCACATATTATTATATTTATTAGTTTATTACACGATTACATCACAAAACTATTACCTTCCCTGAATATTATAAAACGTATTTAACAGTAGATAGGCACCTATGTTAATCTTAATCCAACAACGTAACTGTAGTTTGTTTTGTTGATTCTCGATCATTCTATTCTCAGTGTCTATGTTTGAGGTCTATTTTACATACCTTACTACCTAGCCACCTAGGTACCTACTAATTTAATTCTAATAACGAATTTTTATTTTTTATTATACGTACGATAGGTACATTAATTTATTTTAATGTTTAATATGTACCTAATAAAATACATAAACTGAGTAGGTATCAAAAACTCAAAAGTAAAATATTTGTTGCATTCTAGTTGCGTACTTGCGTTCCAAATATAACCACGAAAAAATAATGAATACTGAATAGTAATTAAATTATTCCACAATACAATTATTATTAATTATTATTTATGCACATACTGCTATACTAGGTATTGAAATGTTGAATTATGGTAATTAGAATATATAATTAGTGTTTAATTCTAATTTGTAAAGCAATAATAATATACTTATTATAGATCACAGGACACAGCCACACAGGGTTATTACTTATTGGTTAACTTAATTTAATCTAACACTGATAACTAGTAGCTACTTAATCCAATTAATACATAGTAGGTACTTAAGAACAACTAAATTTTTATTTAGATAAGTGCATCAATAAATGTCTGCTGAATAATAAGTAGCAAATAAAGTTTTGAAAAAACAGAAGTTTGTACTGTTGTCTGTTACAGGATCATTCTTAAGTGGTACAAAAATCTCAAATTTGAGATATGGTTTTCAAGCATATTTAAAAATTCAAAAATCAAAATTTGAATAAATGCATACAAATTAGGTGAGCATGTTTAAAAAATCACTCTGTATAGGTTGTATATTATTTTATTATACTAAATATTAGTTTAGAATATCTTCTATTTCTGTTGTGTTCTTCAATCCATTATAGTTACATTTTTTTTTTATCGATCAAAAGACATCGGTTACAATGGCCATGAGTCGTAAACGTTACATTGCAGATTACATTTTTTTTTTTTAAGTATCTAAAATAGTTACATTTTTATAATGGGATTCTTAAACACAATTGTTGATGTTAAGATAATTAGATGCTTATTTTATAAGTACTTATTTATTATAAATTCATGTTAGACAACAAGTTAGGATAACTATTCCAGTTATTTAACAATTAAGGACTAGTTGAACTTAATATTTTGTTCAAAAATTCAGTATTATTAATTTATTTTCCAAAATATATGGTTAATACATAATAATAAACACATTTGAAAGGATACTGAATCATACACATTAAAAATAACACAAAGTTCAGTTTTAAAACATCAGTCATTGGACAGTTTAACCTAGTCTTAACACAAGTAGGTATTTGAACATTCATAATTAATGTTAAGATAATTAGTTATATTGAAAAACTAGAAAAATGTATAAGCTAATAGATTTTGTACATGCAGTATTATATTATAGTTACCACCTATGTAACAGTGTATAGGCAAACAAATTACCAGGAACACAACATAATAATTAATTAAATGTAATAATTTAAAAATGTTAAAAAACCCAAATATGATTTATTACAAAAAATCAAAATAAATACTTAATATCTAATATCGCTTTAGGGAATAGTATAAGGAAAATAAAATATATAACATTAGATAACAATTAGAAAAGTAATTAAATGTAACACTTTGAAAATATTAAATACTCGTATTTAAAACAAAATATGATTTTACGTAAAACAATAAAAATAATTACTTACAATGTAATAATATTATTACTGTGGTAATATTATAAAGAAAATACAATACCTATATAATTTATATAACAATTAAAAATATAACTCAGTATATAAAATTTAAAGAAAATAAATATCATTTTTTTCATTTTTTTACCAACTAAAAAAAGCATGATACCTACCTATAATTCATATTATGTTAACAATTTTACACAATAAGAATATGTACATAAATATTATAGTTATTATAAATTTGATAAATAAGTAAAAAAAACTGCTTGTAGCACATAGCAATTTACCATTTTGTTATAATATAAACAACACCTATTACAAGTTTAGTTTATAATTTAAATTATATTTATATTATAGTTATTATACCTATTATCTACAAAAATACTTGTCTCAAAAAATAATTTTGTTTATAAAATATTTTAAAAACTATTAACATATAAGAAATTACTAACAATTTTATTGTTACTTATCAATATAGCAAAAATTATTTTAACGTTTGATATCTATTAAATAAATAAATAAATAGAATAGTTTATCACACAAAAATGTATGTTATTATAAAGTTACAAATAAACAAATAAAATGTATTTCATGAAAATTCAATTACTGGATGTATGAATACTATAATATATTGTTTTACTAAATTTTTTCTAATTGGCTATGCTACCTTTATTTAATTAACAACTGTGGTTGAATTGGGGGAGGACGCGGGAGGGACTGAACTACTCTTCATCTTTTCTTCAAATTAAAGCGTACCCCATTATTATATTCGTCAAGGAATAGGGTTACTATTAAATTGATTAGCTTAATTGTTAAACTTCATTTAGAGCCCACCTTTATTTATTTTTCCAATTCAACCACTGATTAACAAAATATATAATCCATAATTTAAGCCTATGAAGAATTTAACAATATTTTTACACTACCATAGTTAATTATGTTTTTAAAAATAAAAATAAATTATATACATTTCTAATAAATATGACTAAATAGTAATTAGTTTTGTTTGGCATATTCAAATTTGCATACACAATTTAATTATTATAGCTCAGTAAGTTTAAATACATTCTCTAATATTAGCTGCACTTCAATCAAAAGATTACAATATTATAATAATATAATATATTATAATACAATGGTAACCTTTAGTACGATTTTAAAAGCCAAATTGCTTATAAAATGAATCTAAATCATAATATAAAGTTTAAAATAATTTATTAAGATAATTGGACATTGATCAATGAATTAAAATAAAATTTAAATGTATAATGATTAAAGCCTAACTTCACTGATTAAAATATAACTAAACAGGGTTTTATTTTATAGAAGACTAAATTTCTTGGTATGAATTTTTCGAAAAATCACTATTGGTATTAAACTGATATTTTAATTTTTTATATAATTGCTGGTTAACGATGCGGGAATTCGGATTTGTGCTAACTTTTATAGGTTGGCAAGAGCCTTTTTTTTTCGTTCTTATCAGGTTCGATGTTATCAGTTGTTATCAAAATCGGGAAAACTGTACCCGTCCCGGGTTTTTGGAACGGTCACTATGGTGTGTCCACGACGAAATACCAACTGCAGTCTACAACACTTTGACCACGACCTATGTTTAATAGCGTCCCACAGTGACTTTAAAAATGACACAGCTGTCAAAAATAGAGCATTAGCGCTCCCGGTGTCGAAATAAGCAAAACGCCTATGATTAAAGATCTTATATATTATCTATTTCGAAATTTTGCCTCGCTTTTTTTGTCATTTGATTCAGCTTCTGATTTTATACTATTTATTTTATTATTATACTTGAACTTGGACTTGAATACTTTATTTTATGTATAACAATCACGAACTATGATTATAAATGGACTGGTCTCGAAATGATGAGGAGTGTATAGCGGGACGGGTCGCAAATGTCTGTACTCTTGATACTAGGGGTTTTTATGCTCTCAAGCGCAACCTGGTTTTTAAGCACGATACTATCATTTATTCCTTGATAACAATATACCGCCATATTTTTAATAAATTGATAGTGAAAATAATTTATTTATACATTTATAATTATTATTTGATCTTCGGTAGTTCGATACTAGACATTTTAGATTTTGTTTTTACATTTGAAAATTTAAAATGAAAGTAAGGAAGTGTTCAATTCTGGGATGTTCAAGCGTAAAAAAAACCTAAGATTTCTCTATTTAAAGTTCCAAAGAATAATTCTTTGGCATGGAATTTGGCAATCAACAAGTATATTTGCAAAGACAATGTTACGCAATTTGTGTGTGCTGATCATTTTCTTCCGGAAGATATGGTGTCTGCATACTCAATCCCACCGGATGTTGCTATTGTAATAATTAACATTTTTACATTGTTAATTATTTGTTATAAAATATTTACTTTTCTATAATCTACAGGAACTTGGAAATAGAAGCAAATATCGCTTAAAAATAGGAGCTATTCCTTCTATTTTTAATTCAAATATTGAAGATAGAATAATAACGATAAAATTTAAATTTAAAATATTGCAATGTTGTTATTATTTTATATTATAAGTAGAGTTAAGATGATGATAACCTAAGAAACACACAAAAATGCCATAAAAAAATGCAAAAGAGCCCTAAAAAAGTGCAAAAATGCCCTAAAAACTTCAAAAAATGACCTTAAAAATCATCTAAAACACTAATTAAGTAAGTGAAAAAACTTATTTATAAATAATAAATGCGATAAATGTAATCACCAAAAAAACCCCACAATAATAATATTAAAATTATTTTTATTAATAGTCCAAATCTAAAGTTAGATTTTAAATAAATTAAATTTGTTTTCAAACTGGTGTAACATTTGCCCTAAAATCTATAATTTGAGAAAAATGCCCAACATTGTACAAAATGCCCTTATAAGATGAAAAAATGACTTAATAAAATTAGAATATTCTGCATGAATGGTGCATGAAACAAACTTTTAGCTAGGATAGCATTGTATAGAGTAAAAGGAAAAAAAAATGCAAAAGTCATCAACATCCTAACAAATTATAAGATTGTCATCATTAAAACTGAATAATAGATGGCACTGTTTTCCGAAAACTCCCTAATCATTTTGACATTTCGGTTCCACTGATAATGCTTCGAGACCAGTCCATTATAATCATTGTTCATGATAACAATAAGTAAAAGACATAATCTTATATAATAATTTAAAATAAAACTAATTTCCTTAGATAATAATAAAAATCTTCCCTACATATTGTGGTGACACTAAAATACAATTTTCCCCGCAAGGAGCGTTGAGAGTTAATTTTTTTGAAGTGTCAGTTCTTGAGTCACAATCATATTATATTATACTATCTTTAATCGTGGTCACAATATTTGTCTTCGTTGTGCAACCTGTATATCGTGTTCGTGACTTTGACCAAGATGGAAATTATGATACGTGTTATCACAAGTACCCCAATTATCAATCAGGTTGGCCAACTGTCGTTATTTGACTGCTACAAAACGCGATTACCACGTCGTCGTCGTCCACGAGGAAAACCTATCAGCCTGCAGCAGGCTCAGCTGCATCCAAGTTCCCAATATTGTATTGTATGCACTCCCACCATTGTATCCCCTCTCTAATCAATTATACTTCCATATTGCATAGATTGTACTGATTGTAATTCGTAGTACTAATGTAGTTCCGTAGTTCCGTACTCTGTGTCTCTGTGTCTGTTCTTTATTGTACTATTTGCACTGTTGAAGTAGTACGCTCCACACACACACATACAAAACCTTTGACGTTCGGGCTGCAGTAGTGCAGTGTAGTGTGTACTATACTCTGAATGTGTAGTGTGTACTTTTTACCTATTGTATTATATATACCTATTGTTCACTAATGCGATACAAAAGTACGGGACACAGCCACACAGGTTTTAGAATTTTAGATTTAAGTAGTTTTGATTGCTAATACTTTTGACGTTAACAAAATGTTAATGTATGTGTGTGTATAATACGGCATCCTATCACCGTTAGGTTTTGTGGTCATTTTTTGGTATGAAAACAAAAATGAAGCAGAATTACATGTTAGAGTTATTTTAACATGACGAACAAATAACAACGATTAAATAGCTTTAAGAAGAAAAAAATAGAAAGTGCTTTCATCAATAATTATCAAAATACGCCGTATGTACAGGAACACTGATTGTTTCTGATTAGAAAAAAAAAAACAAATAAGGTATGTAATGTAGTTCTCAAATGTTTTTTAATGATAGCGATAAATTAAATTTACTACAGTCATTGTAAAATATTATTTTGCACATTGACTACTCATTGTGGCATGAGACTCTCATCTCTTGTTTCCATATTTTTCACCTAATCACATTTTCCAAAAAAAGTCTTTTATAAATAGACGTCCAGTGTTGAGTTTTTTTGCTCTCCATTTTGCATCCTTCTAAGTCATGGCGAAAGGCAAAAATAAGAAACGTAACCGGCAAAGTTCTAATGCTCCTGTTCCACTTAATGCTGGCGATTCGTCAGATTCTGGAGAATTAAAAAGTCAACCAACAAATAGTGAGTCTACGCCCTGTAACAAACTCCACTGGTCGTCTTCACTTGTAACTTGCTAATATTTAAATATTAATACCTATATTTTTCCAGTTCTTAAACATCCTTGCACTCATGTCAAAAAAGCAGTCAACGTAAACAATGTAAACAAATGTTTACAAAAGGTTGTTTCACAGTGTTCTGAATGTAAAAACAATAACTTAGAAGTATGTAAATTGTTCTACAGTAATCTTTAACATATTTTTATTTTTAAATTCATGTACCACTTGAACCTTTAAAAAAATTAAATTTTTTACAAGTGCTTCATGTAATTATTTGTAAGCACCATAATTTTATATAATGTTCTTTGCATTTTAGGAGCTGTACATTTGTGTACAGTGTGGATCATTTCATTGTTCTAATCTAGACATCAATCATATCCTTAAACATCAGAATACTCCAAGAAGTGATTCTCATTCCATTGCTGTTAACATTGGAAATTTGATAATTATGTAAGTTGATCTTTTTTTCAGAGTATTTTTAATTTATATATTTTACCTCAAATATTAATAGAAATGTTTGAAATAACCTATTATATAATATAAAAATTTGTATGATAAGGATATTAGAAAATAGTAAAAATAAAATCTAAGTAATTAAGTAGTGAGAAAGTTAGAAAAAAAGCTGGGCTATTAACTAAGGCACAATTTATTTGGCATCATAGTACATTTATGAAGTGGATAATTTTAACTATGTAAACATAGATGCGGAACAAAATTAGAATAGGTTTCAGTTAAAAAATCTAGTTAAAAATTCAGATATGTTTAAAATGTCTGGACAAAAAGAATTTACATCAAACATATTACCTAGTAAATTGTAATTAAAGTATCACATATTCTAACCAATTTTATACACGTTCCAGTTTAAATTAGTGTATTACAGTGGCGAGTTTAAGGGGGTGGCTATGGGAGTATTAGCCCCCTCTCTTGGGGTTAAGCTTTTTTTTTCTATGATACCTTTATCTATAATTTTTATGAAATGTCTTCATTGAAGAATATGGTTTTTTAATATTTATGGATATTTAAATGCTCTGATTGGCTGACACAGAATGTGGGATTACCGCTTGGTCTCTCTAATATAATATAACTTGATTGCTGCCCAGTGCCCACTGCGATCCGTGTATGTAGTATGTACCAGTCCATCATGGCAGACCACATGTTCAGTGAGCTATTTTTGGATTGTTTTTTCGTTCGACACAGACTACGCATACTATAGAAATATCATCTTCTTCTCTTAGAACCTAATATTAACGATATTGGCTGTTATATAAATTCATCAATTTCAATCAACAAATACTATATATTGCTAAGTTAAAAAAAAACTACTTGCATGAAAAAGGCAAAGAAAGAAAACAATATTTAAATCAATCTTGCTTCACAAAATATCATTGGTTAGCATATTCATCAATCATATCTGAGTTATTTTGTAACTTTTGTGTACTTTTCCTTGTTAATAATAAAGGAGGGTTGAGAAATAGTGAACCTTTAAAAAAATTGGTCACTGTACCATTAAATACATTTGCTAAATTATTATAATGTAATGTAAATTTAAAAATAAAAATATAATTAAAAGTTCATTTTTGTTATTACTTTAATATAATTACTTATATAAATCGTTCCAGATAAAAATTGATTGCAATATAACTATTTAAAGTACGGTGTTGTTGTGATAAATAATAAATACATAAAAAAAAAAAAAGATTTACATATTAGTAAAAATATATTTTAATGTTAATTAGAATTTTATATAGATTTAGAATACAACTACGTAAATTCTTGAACCTCACTTAGCCCCCCCCCTCCTTGGTGAGTGATAAAACCTGCCATGGTGTATTACAAATTATAAATGGCATACCACAACACTTAACTTAAGAATGTTTAGAATTTTGATTTACGTTTGATGAAACTAAGAACTTTGAGCATGTTACCTTGAAGTCAATGAGCCATCAAAATTAAAAGAAAAACAAATAATAAATTCCAAGGTCAAGAATTTAAGATGCATGAGCAAGCAGAGAGCGAATAAAAAAAATAATGAATAAGTTTTATAAGATAGAATATAAGATTTCAGAAAATGTGATTTAATGATACTTGTTCATGTTTGAAGTAAGTGTCAAAAAATTCACTCAGTTTGAAGAATCATTTGTCGACTCAAGAAATGTTGATATCTTAGATCAGCGTTTCTTAAACTTTTTTATCCGTGGAACCCTTTTTGATGTCAATTTTTATCGTGTAACCCCTACTTTTTTTTACCTTTTTACCTTATTTTTAGGATTATTTGCAAATGAATTATAATATTAAGTAGAAGTATAGATTATTAAATATAGAGTTAGCTGATAGATTATTCCATATGACTTATACTTTATTATTTAATATATAATTAATTTTCTTGAACATAAAAAAATAATTCAAGCATCGTGGAACCCTGAAATAATCTATGCGAAACCCCAGGGTTCCGTGGAACATAGTTTAAGAAACACTGTCTTAAATAAAAAGGTAAAATTTCAGAATGAGAAATTCTATTGTCTAATATTAACTAAAGTTAATTATCCGTTATAAAATATTTGCTATTCAATTTTGGTATTTTAATTTTAATCCAGACCAAGATAACCAGTTAATAAATTAAAATTCTAATCAATAATTAATAATTTAATATTACATTTTATAAATTTAAATGGCGAAAGAACAACATTTTTCAATTGTTGAAAAACTGTTTTACTACATTATTATGTATTTATTAACTCCTATGTACATTGACACAATTTTTTTAATGTGTGCTTTTTAACTCCTTAATATTCCAAGTTAGAAGTTAGAGCAAAACAATAATACAAAAAGTACAATTATAATTTAAATAGATAATAAGTCATTTTTAAATAAATATTTTTTTTTATATAGATGCAACGATTGTAAAAAAGAAATATCGGAAACTAGCTCAAAAAAATTACAAGTCATAATAAATTCTATCAATCATATGAAACAAGTGCAAAAAGGTAAAAATAAAATGAATGATCTTCCAATTCAAGGTTGTTCTACTGAGGCAGATGCCCAATGTGATAAACTGATTTCTGGTAAGTAGTTATTATTAACTAGCATTTTTGGTGTGTTTACTTAACTATTATCATTTTTTTTACAGAAAATTCTCCAAAAAAATGTAATGGAGTAAATAAATCTGATGATGATGCTCCATCATTCAAAAAAACATTTGAACTTTCTGAGAGTATTAGTAACAATGTTGAACGATGTAAAAGACCTAGAGTAAGTTATATAAACTTAACATTTTCAATGCCTCTAAAGCACATTTAAGGTTCATTAAACTTAATTTTTTTTTTAAAAAACAGCATCGGTTTCTATTGGGTATTATTTAAAAGTATTTATATCAATAAAATCCTGAAACTTCCAAGAACCATTTGTTTTTTTTTTTTTTGGTATTACACATTGGTATTAAATTTATTATAATTTAATTTTTTTTAGACATTATTCAGTCAAATAATATGTTATGCCTCAAAAATATTGTTCTCTGTAATTTTTGTAATGGGTAATTTTACTCAAAAACTAAAATTGGAAATATTGTGAAAAGTCTTAACCTAATTATTATTTTTCATTCTAGGGATTAACCAATTTAGGAAATACATGCTTTTACAATTCAGTTTTGCAATGTCTTGCACAAACTCCATTTTTAAGAAAGTTTTTGCTTGACATAAGTGAGTCTGGTGAACCAATGACCATAAAATTAGATAATGAAGATATTGTAAGTATTATTTTACGAGCCAGTTATCCATTATCATTTATATTATTTAAATTTGTCTTATTCTAACTTATTAAATCATAATTTATGGAAATATTTATTCATTTGTAATTATTGTGTTTTAAAGCTATTAGAGGCTAGATTTATCTAAAAAGGTAGTATAGAATTAAAAAATATTTTATGATAATAGATGTAAAATAGATATTTACATATAACTTAATACCACAAAATTATTGTAAAACTATATGTATGGATATAAATTGTAGCTGTTGCAAAACTAAAAACTTTTGACTACAAGCTTATAAATTATTATTTACTCTTAAAAATTAACAAATTGGTTGAAAGTATCTTTTGATAAATCTAGGTACTAATTTTACAATTTTTATAAGTATTTCTTCATTAGTTCTATTATTATTTTTAAAAAATGGCATAGCCATAATTTTAATATCTTATGAAATCGGTAGTTCACAAAGAACAGAATGATTAATAAGTGTAGCAGAAATAAGGAGGTGTAAAGTATCTAGTCCTGAAGAAATAGAAAATCTGTTTATTAGAAGTAGTGTAGGAGTGGCACCAATTTTAGGCAAAATATAGGAGATTATGTTGAGATAGTTTGGTTATGTTATGAGGAGAGATAACTCGGAGATAGTGATAGAGGCTATGGAAATGTAATTAATGTAGATGATATGGATAGACAGAGTTAATAATTATATGAAAACAGTCGGTGAGAGTAAAAAGGTTACTAAGACGTATGAAGGTATAGGACAAGAAGAAAATTGAAAATCAAAATGTCCCGATTTCTTATTTTTGACCCCTTTAATTTTTAAATAGACGGTGCATCAGGAAAAATGGAGTTCATTAACTGAAAACCTGTACACTACTCTACAAGAAATAACAAATGAACGTGAATCAACATTTACACCTAGTGCACTTCTAGATTCGTTAAGAAAAAAATGCAAAATGTTTATTGGGTACAGTCAACATGATTCTCATGAACTTTTGCGTCATCTTTTAGACTCAGTGCGTGATGATGACTTGAAGGTAAGCTTAAACCAATAATATAATAAATGCACTAAGTCAAAGCAAACCCTAATAGTGTCTAAAATAAATAAAATTTTGCTTCAATCAGAATCTAAAATTATTGATATTTAGAATACAAATAGTTTTCTGAAATTTCAAAATATTACTTATATTTTGGTAACAATTTATTTCATCTTATTTTTATCAAGTCAATGTTTCAATGTCTTGATATCAGTTTTTAATTCTCATCGTGCTCATATATGTTTGATCCCACATTGGCTAAGCTTAATTACAATTTACTACACATTTATAAAATTTTAATTATTGCACAACTTTTATCATATTTTTTATGCCTTTTGTTTTGTTCCATTTTGTAAAAAATAATGGGCAATGACATGTCTGGTTCTACATTATAAATTATAAAATATAAGATTATAAGATTTAAACTTCATATCACAATGTAATAAATTTCAAACAAACTATGAAAAAATTCTAGATAAATGGTTATTTATTTAAACTATGATATGTTATCTCTATATCTTATGAATAAAACCAATAAATTTAAATCTTTTTTATAACAAAAATTCATCTATAAACTCATAATTGTATTCTGTTTATGTCAATGAATTTAACATTTATTTAAATTAATAATAACTTACATTTAGCGTTATAAAAAGACAATTGTGCATCATTATGGTTTATCAATGAAAGTTGAACCAAGTGAAGTGGATGAAAATAAAACTGCAAAAATTAAAGAACTTGGCAAAAAATTACAAGATGTTCTTTTACGTCCTGATCATGTATTCAAAGGAGAACTTTTAAGTGTAGTTCAATGTCAAACCTGTGGTTATAAATCAGAAGTAACAGAAAGTTTCTTGGACTTAAGTTTACCAATCACAGTTGATAAGGCAAGCATTTTTTATTTATCCTTGATAACAATTTTACTGTAAATAATAATATTAATTTTTCATTGAATAGACTCACCCATTATCGTTCCCTCGTAAAAAAGATAATGATGTTTTCAGTCAATCTAAGCATCAAACAAAAAAAGAACGTAAATTCGCTTTGAAACAAGGAAGGAGAAAGAAACATGAGCACAAACAATTCAACAATAAAATGCAAGATACATTAGGTAATATTATTTAAATCTTGATTCAATTTCAAATTGAATAGTAAATAAAAATTTTAGATTCTGAACGAAGCGATGAATGTATTGATTTTACAATGATGTGTGTTTCTTTATATAGTTTTGATAAGTTGTCAAAATATTGCTCCGATTTTCAACTTCAGTAGCTTTTTCAGTTGCATAGTGAATCTAGTTGGTGCATAGAGGAGGTTAAATTCTCAATAGTTTTCAAAAGCACCTGGAAAAATGTTCCAGTTTTAGTTTTTTATTCTATATATGTTGATAAAATTGTATTCATTGAATTAAAAAAGTTGGAAATTTTATACAACGTTCCCCATAAGTTTATTTAATAGCAGATGGAAGATATTAAAAATAAATAGGAACATTTTATTATTATTTTTTTAACCAATATAATTTAATTTTTGACAATATTTATTTAATTGAAAATGTACAAATTGTTTAGTTGTTAAAAATGTATAAAACGTTTAAAGCGTATTGCTAAGGATTGAAAATTTAAAACAGTGTTCCACATAATAAAGTTCTTTTATATAATAACATTTTTTATTATTAATTTAAGCTGTGAATAATGATGCAGACATAGAAGACAATATGGAAATTGAAACAAATGAAATAGAAATGACCATTTGGAAGAATGAAAACAAAGAAAATCCAGAATCTGGTTATGGTTCAGAAAAGCAACCATCTAATGTTACAAGTCCATCTCTAAGTATCACAGAACTTACTACATTGATGAATAACACTCCATTAGCTGATCCTGACAGACAAATGGATGCTGATCAAATTTTGGATTCTGATAAACCCATGGATTTGGATTCTGTAATACCTGGTAGTCCTGCTAATAGTCCAAGTTCACCTCAAGGGTCATCACTTGATTCCATGCGTGCCAATGTCAGTCCAGATTACATGGATGTTGGCACTGATAGTGCAAATGAAAATCCGGTATTGATTGAAATAAAATAAATTATTTATTATTTATTCATAATGAAGACATTGAAGTTTATAGTCTCGAGTGAATTATATAATTGTTATCCAATTGTATATTTTATGTATTAGGAACGTAACAATCCTACACCAAATGTTAGTGATAACAACAGTGATGGGCTGTTTGATGATTCAAAAAGTGAAGAAGATATAGAAGATGAAGAAGAAGGTGAATTTTCCCAAGAATGTCCACAAGCAACATTGCAACCACAACCAAAATGTAAAGATAGTGAATGCTCAGTTTTGACTTGTCTTAATCAATTCACTGCCTCTGAAATAATGACTGGTAATAATAAAGTTTCATGTGAAAGGTGCACTGAACAACACAAAAAAAGTAAGATTTTAATATAAATTATAAAGCTTTTGTTGAATTGTGATTATTTTTATATTATTTTTTATAGAAACAAACGAAGATAAGACAATTTATCGTCAAAGTACCAAACAAATGTTAATTAGTTCTCCTCCGGCTATTTTAATACTGCATTTAAAACGGTTTCAAATGTGTTATTCAACTACACGTAAAATGACAAGAGATGTATCATTTCCTTGGGTTTTGGATATTGCTCCTTATTGCTCTGTTAAATGTCAAGTTAGTAACAATACTTATTAATTATTATATATTTTTTAAATAGATCACTAATATTAATTTTTAATTTATTTATTTAATTAGAACAAGTTAAGCCCTGGTCAAAACCGAATATTGTACTCTCTTTATGGTGTAGTTGAACATAATGGTTTTTTGCATAGTGGTCATTATCTTTCATACGTAAAAGTATGGTTCATTTGTTATGAAAAGCTAATTGATTTTGTTACGTTGTGTAATTGTATTTTATATTGTTTAGGTCAGGGATTCAGTTAAAGATGATAGCTACAGATATTCATTTTTAGAAGGCAGTAAAACCAAACCACCTAAAATTATTGACAGCAACGATGATGCTTCACATTTAGTTCCGAGTGGTACTTGGTATTGTGTCAGTGATAGTATGGTTAGACAAGTAACACCAAATGTTGTTCAAAATTGTCAAGCTTACTTATTGTTTTATGAACGAATTTTATAATTTTGTGTGTGTGTATATATAATATATATATATATATATATATATTATTGTCTTATTTGAAGTGAAAAAATTCAGTTAATTAAATAGAATAATTATTTTTCAACAATTTGTATGAATTTATTAATACATTTTATTTATTATATATATTTCTAAAACTTATTGTTGTAAATAGTCACTTTATTATGAAAAATTAAAATATTAAGTAAATTATTTTTTAAATATATCTAATAATTATTTTATTTTTACACTGGATTTCTTTCTTTCTTTTTTATTTTAGTTCAATGTCAGAGTGATTAATATACTTGTTGATTAAACAATTAGTTGACCAAGAATTATATTTAAAAAGAAAAAAGATAATGTGTAAGAAATATTATGTTATACCTATAATATATATACATTAATATTATTTTTTTACATAAATAAATGTGTAATCAATACCATATAAAATTACTTTATGATGCATAGTTATTTATTTGTAAGAATGATACATTTATTTATATTATTACTCAGTGCTTGAAGCTTGAATTTGAGGGGTGGACGGAATACTCTTTCTTTTTATAAAAATATTTTTATTCAACCTATTCTAGCCAACAAGAAATTTGAATCATCAATTTTTTTCCAATTCAAGCACTGCTGTTACCCCAGTACCTCAGCGTTTTTTTCTTTAACGACAAATACTGAACATAGATTGCAAAAGAGTTTTGAAAAAGAGTCATGGATCAGATTTAGCTGGATATATTTAAAAGGGTGCTCAGTTTAATTAATGTTACCATAAACTAAGTTCTAAAATGCCAAGACCCAAGACTAGGCTTCATAAAACATATATTGATTTATTCTTTGATAAGAATACAAGGTGTATTGCAAGGATTTATCCATTGAGATATCTCCTGAAATTATGAAATTATTATTATCCACTTATTGATAATTCTCAAGTACACAATATTAATATTCCTAACTTTGATCTTTCTTGCAATTGCTTTTTCAACGTTTATGATGTAGTTAGTAGTTTGCTTATCCTAACTGAAAAATGTTAAGTCTGTTAGACCTGATGGCATATCAGGTATTTTCCTTTATAACTTATAAGGTATGTGTTATTATTTGACATTTCCTTTTTTGTTTCTTTTCATATTATGTTTGCTTGGTAAGGGGCTGAACTTTGGAAATTGTCCCCCATCACTCCCATTCTGAAATCAAGGGACGCTTCTTGCGTCTCAAATTATCGACCAATCTCCATTATTTCTCAGACTTCTAAAATATTCGAGTCGATTATTCTAAGAAAAATTCAACCTTTGGTTAATATTGAATTAATTTAAGGTTGAAGTTTGACTCTTGGAGTCATGGAGGAGCAACGAGGATTCCGCCCTCGTTGTTTAACTGCAATTTGTAATTTCCTATTCGATTCTTTCGCAACTCATTCTCAAGTTGACGTAATTTATACCGATTTTTCCAAAGCTTTCGATCGTGTTGACCATTATGCCCCTACTCATGTTTTACGTGAATCACAATTTGGTGAACCACTTCTGTCGTGGTTTGACTTGTTTATCCAAAATAGGTAGCAGTGGGTGAAAATCCATGGTGTTAAGTCAGATGCTTTTACAGTCACCTCCAATGTTCCCCAAGAAAGACACCTTTCCTCACTGATTTCCTCTATTTTGTTAATAGTGCAAATCATATACTACAGCACGCAAATCTTGTGGTTTTCGCAAATGAGATAAAATTATTTTTCCGTAGAAGTACTCTTAATGATTGCTCCAAATCGATTTAGACCGTCTTACTTCCTGGGCAGTGGCCAGTGGGTATACAAACTTGGTTTATCTTTTAATACTTCTAAATATCATTCTATGAGCTATGACTTTCTCTCATCGTAGAAGTCCTATCTGCTTTGATTACAGCATCGATAGAACAACAATCTCTATCCTCGATGGCTCGATAAGTCAATTTCCTACTTGGGTTTTGTATTAAATATATTTTACTCCTGCCTTGAATCCACACATGCATATCGAGACTATTTGTTGTAAAGCTCTCAATGTGGATCTATTATTAAAGACCCCACAGCAGGAACACGAACTTCCATGTTAGAACGTGTTTAAACGTAAATTTTTAAATTTCTTCAATTACGAACTTTGGATTAATTGTCCCCCCACGATTACACACCCAAGTCCTGTGGCGGATATGAGGGGGGTAGGGGCTACGTGGCGATTACCCCTCTCTAGGGAATTTTTTTACTTAAATTATAGTGCAGTATCATAAAATATGACTTATGAACATGAAATTCATAAGTCATAGTATAACATTAAACTCATAAATAAATGATACAAAAAAAGGTATTTTTTTTAATATGAAAATCGGAAATATGTATTCAGTTTCGTCTTTGTTATTACTTATCAATCTATGATACCAATTGGCAATTCGCCCTCTCCTCAAATGATCTTCAGATCTGCTACTGCCCAAGTCTCGGCCTAATACATTGATTCTCCTGCTCTTTCATATTCATCATGCTATGTCTCTTCCCGTAGGACACACAAAACATGTCCATTCCTCCATCATCTACGCTTTATGGCTCAAATCAAATACATCTCTGGTGCGTTGTATGTCCCTTGCCAACTCCGACGTTTCCTTCTAAAGTTTTACCTAAACTCTAAACAATTAGAATTTAAATCTCGATTTATTTCAAACTTAATTATTATTATTCATATTTGTATGTGATTTGTATTTAACTTCTTTTATACGTATACAAATTTTTAATTTTTAATTTTAACTAGTAATGTACATTTTTTTTCTTAATCATATACCATGTTTTTTCATAGGTACACAATAAATTATTATCCTGCTTTTTTATTAGACTTCCAAGAACAAGGACTACAAATATTTCATGTTTTGGTTAAAAGTTTAAAACATAATTGAAAATAGCCATATTGAAGACTCTATTTTTCTAAACTTAACGTTTCAATATTTTATTTTTCTTAATATCACAATTTTTGATCATTTTTCTAGTTTCCAGAAAAACTGTATTTACTATTTAATACCAATATAGGTACCATAGTCCATATTATCAGTTATTTGTTCTATGGTATTATGGGATATAGCAATAAAACATTTTTCTTTAAATTAGAAAAATTATTAAAAATCGTGAGATGGATGAAAATAACTTTATTTTACGTCAAAATATTCAGAAAAATAAACTCAACTACGTGGATATTTTCAATTTTATTTTAAATAATAATAAATTATTTCTTTGACTTTTTACTAAAAAATTAAATTAAATTAAAATATAAAATATTTGTAGTCCTCGTCTAAATAACATGAAACGTTTGTATCTAGGTACCACGATTTAAGATATACAGGTTGGCCCATCGACCTATACCGAAATGTTTAAATTTAAAAGTATGAAGATGAGATTGACTCACAGCTGTGGAAAACGACGCTAGCGCTCTCTACTATCACAATTTAAATCTCGAACTAATTATCAGTTTATCACACTTAATATTTAATAATTTGAATTTATGGTATATGGCCATATTGGTTAGGTAATGGGGATGGAATATTGGAATTATTATAGATTCTATTCCACGATTTAAGATACATATAAATATACTTTAAGTAGTTACTATATACTACTACTTAGTCGCAATCGCAAACAAAACTTTGTTATTTTGTATAAATCAAGCAAATAAAAAACAGTGTCGAACTAAAAAAAAAGTTGTCAAAATTAGTTAAATCATGATTAATAAGGTAATAAGTAGCTAGTACCTAAATGTAAAAAGTATATAAATTAATTAGTTCATATATAAATATATTGGTTGTTTTATATAGCTTGATAATTATAATAAAATAATAAAATCTATATAACTTACATTATAATTTAATAAATTAAATTTATAATATATTATTACTGTTATACTTGTACAGCTTGAAAGCAGACTTCAATAAATCTTAAATCGTGGGAAATACCATGGCTTAAGATAAACAGGTTACGAAACGCAGCTGTGATTATCGAGGCTCTAGTCTGTCAATTCTCGGATACCAGCGAGAATGATACCCAGCGCTCCATGCGGTACTATTTAGCTTTATTTATAATTTTCCATGATACTTTTTGATTTTGCTATGTATTTTAGTTTTAACTTGCCCAGTAAACAACACAATATTTTAAGATTTTTTTTGTTGTTTTACATAAAAAACAATTAAAATATATAAATACAACACGAATAAATGATAATATAAAACATTTATTAACACATTTTTTAAACATTTATTAACCTAACTGGATACAAGTTTTGAAAGTTTCTTTTTGGCTCTATTAATTTTATTTTATTTTTGATTTTCAACGTATGTAAATTGCCTCATACGCATTGTTATGTATATCGTGAAGATATCTGTAATGATTTCATATTTATAAATTGAACATGAGAATGTCAGGCTTGTCACATGAAGAAAAAATTCATTGTAAGTACTTTCAAAGACATCACCAGCACTTGCATGTTTACAAAAGCAAGTTTCCAATACTTTTAATATTTTATATAAGTTACCACTAGGATGAGTTAGAAATCCTTTACTTTTTAAATTTACCAACTCTGATTCCATAGGTACCTAAATTACCATCGCTTTTTAAATTTTTTACACATACTTCACACTTAGATTTTTTACACAGTCGTCGAGCTAAGTACCTGCAGATTAATTTTTGTAATCTTTATTCTAAATCCCAAACATCATGACAAATAATATATAATTTGTCATGCCAAATATCCATTATCCAATAATGAAAATTCGCGGGTAAATATTTAAAGATAACATTGATAATAAATAAAATTGTTTTTGGCCGCAGGAACGCTAGCTACTATTCTCACACAGGCCATCAGCTGATTCAGCTGTTTATATACGAGAATCTTTGGGCATCATTTCTGTTGTATAGTTTTAATGGGTAGTTTCGTAACCTGTTTATCTTAAGCCATGGTATTTCCATAATATATTTGATTCCCTAATCTCTGATTAAATCTGACGGTTATCACTTATCATGAAATCAATTTAAACGAACAATTGATATTATGAATACATTGACTATTGAAGTATTGAGTATTATTTTTATTAAATTTAGTATTTGCTACCCAAAGTTTTGGTTACTTTTACTAATCTTCAAGTGTTAACTAAATTTTGTTTTTATTCAGCTAATTTCCTAATTAAAATTACAACCTGTAGATCTTGCTCAATGTTAATTATCTTAATTTAGTTCTGAGTGACTATGTCAAGTATAACTACTAAGGCGTTTTACGGTTCATCAAAACGTAGTTCGTTCCATTTAATACCATCAACATCTACATCTAAAAAGGTTAGACGAGAACCATGCCATTTAATTAATGTTAAACGATTGCTGGGACCTCCAATTGGCTGGAAAAACTTTCCCAGGCAACAAGAAGCACTAGACTATGCGAGAACTAAGTCAAATGGTTGTATGTCCTTTACATATGAACAAAGTAATGGTCAACGATATTTTATGGTTGCTCATCCTGAAACCTTTTGGTACTACGACTCTCGTAAACCACAAAATGAAAGACATACTTATGAGATCATACCAGAAAATGATCCATGCAAATTATACTTTGATTTAGAATTTAATCGAAATGAAAATCCAGAATCAAATGGCATAAAAATGTTAGAAACCTTTGTCAAAATTATTATTATGTTTATCAAACAAAAATTTGATATAGTGTGCAAAGAAGAAGATGTTCTTGATTTAGATTCATCCACTGCAGAAAAGTTTAGTCATCACTTGATCTTTCAATCCATTGTATTCTCTAATAATTGCCAAGCCGGCTATTTTGTTAGATTTATATGCTGTGAAATAAAAAAGTTTTTGTCAGAAGATCACTGTCTAGAAGATAATGGATGTTTTTACAGTGGGATAACTACCAGAGATCTTATAAGTTTAAAAATTCAACAAGGATTATTTTGTGATGAAAGTGTGTATTCAAGAAACAGACATTTTAGATTATATAAGTCATCAAAATTTAAAAAGAATATTCCATTAGTCCTGAGCACTATTAACAAGTTTAAACTTCCTGAAATGGCTCATTGTGAGGACTGTTTTGATAAACAAATATTCCTAAAGTCTTTAATAACATTTGGTTGTGATAATAATGTATTATTGAATTTCACAAATGTGACAAGTCAAATTGTTGCAGAATTACATGACCGGGTACATCTTAATAATAAAAATCAAGGTGCATGTCAGTCATCTTATAAAAGTTCTCCTTTTCCGAAAATAGATAAGTTTATCTCCGATCTTGTATTTCCTGGAAACATTTTCAAAAACCATTATTTTCCTTCAGTCAACAAATTAGTTTACAGTATTGTTAAAAACCGTTATTGTGGAAATGTTAAACGGCAACACAAAAACAATAATGTTAAGTACATAGTGGATTTGAATGAAATGTATTGGTATCAAAAATGTTACGATCCTGACTGTGAACAGTATCGATCAAATGGCACTAAGTTACCAAATGAAATTTGTTTTGAGTATGCAAATCATACAGTTGATGATTTATCGGATAGCCAATTACTAAAAGTCGCAGATGCTGTTCAATTATAAATTAATTATATTAAACAATCAATGAATAATTTATACTATCTATACCTAGTGAATGTTTATACATAATTTAAAAAAATATTGTTATAGACTAAGCAATAATTATTTGTAGTTTGTAATAATCATAAACATCATTAAATATAATAAATAAATATGTGTATTTTTAAATGTGTTAAAAATATAAAGTACTAAATAAAAATAAAGAAATAATATTTAAATACATTTTAAATGGTATAATTGTATAGCCACAAGAGGTGCAACATATGCATTACTTAGATTAAATTAATTTTTTATAAATTTTATATAGACAAGTCCAACTAAAGAGCAAGCCTCAATTATAATAATGAGTACAAGCATGAGTTTATCTTGGAAAACATGTCTATTAATAGCAGAGACATAACGGTGTGAAGATATTCTTGAACTATCAATGTCCTCCAATCGATTGCGGGTACCATGAAGTGTTTGTCTTTGTTCACCTAACTCTTGAACAATTGCAGAACCAATTTCTTCAGTTTCTATTGCAATAGATTTGATACTAGTCAAACGATCATTGGTACGTAACAATACTTTACGATTTTCTTCAAGGACTTCCATTGTAATGAGAGCTAAATGATACAATACATAATAAAAATTATCATTAGAAATGGCATTATAAAAACTTTTTGAACGATAATCAGATTTCATTTCATAATTTACGCTATCTTACCTGTGAGTTGTAGTAGTCATAAACTAAAGCATTTAAGCCCTAAGAGTTCATCTCTACACAACGATTATAAAACAATGACACAAGTTCATCAACGACGTGGAGAAATTCTAATTTCTATTTAATTAGCAATGGATTAGATCTTCCGTGTTAAATATACTTAACTTACAATCAATGAACTAAAAGAGTTTCAGACGTTCCAGTTTCCAGTACTTCACTACTTTATTACCTACATCCTACAATACCACACCATTACAACTTACACAATAGGTATTTTAAAGAGTACAGAACTTTATTATCTATGGTGTATGGTCTATAGTAAGTTCTATACTAAAGTACTACTAACTAAATTTCGCCACAGGGCACAACTGATTAATATGTTATTATGAAAATGATATTATCTATGGTATAAGGTTTATGGCATGATTAAATAAATCATGGTTCTAACCACAGTCATGATAAGATCCAAGATTCATAAATCATAAGCACGGACTATGATTATAATGGACTGGGAGGCTATTCAGAAACTCATACGAAAAAGATCCGTATACGAACGATTCACACGATTCACTTTCGTATACGAATGGAAAATAGTATTCACAAAACATTTATATTCGTATACGAATCTGTGATCCGTATGGAAATAATTTTTCCACGATTAACAGCGGCGTGTATTTAAATACACGTAATAATAGGAGTTTTTTTCCAAATTGTACACGCATCTGACGGCCGAATCCCTAGGAAGCATGTATGTTTATTAGTTTATTAACTAAGTAATTCTTGAAAATGTGTACAAATTCAACATTTCGCTAATCACTACAAAATTTGCGATACTTTAGAAAAATAAACAAATCTAACTTATGGAAGTACCTATATGACTCAACTATACCTCGAATTGAATAAGTTTCAAAAGTTTTCAACTGGCCTATAAAAAAGGATCTACTGCTGAATGCTCGTGTCTAGGAGCAGCATTGGCATTTTCTTCTACTTGTTAGAGGACTTCCACGCCGGAAAGCAATTCATAAAAATCTAAATCGTCCATCGTTAGATTTTAAATTTAAAATAATAAAAAAAACTCAACAAAATGAAAAAAAACACGTTAAACTTTGAAACAAGTCACGGGTGTGCAGGTATACAGTATACACACGGTGCGATTGTTAGCGTTGCACTGCAATAATGTTTAGAAATGTAATTGTAAACTCGCTAAAATTTAACTTTTTGATGACAAAATTATAACTGGGATATATAGGTATATCAGAGACGACTTAAACAAGACGATAAGTAAACTGTTTGTAGATAAAAACGGTCAACACAATCAACGTTTGATTATGATTTATGAGTATAGAGCGCAGATTTTTATAAGCATTAAAAACCAACCAAATATGCGCTAAAAAATCTTAAATACCTATGCATAAATTTATGCACTAAAATATTAAAATATGCATGAAAAATAAAAAATATGCATAAAATGATTAGCAAAAAAAAATTAATTTTTAAACATTAGTAAAATAAAGTCAATGTTCAATATTATGGTCGTAACACTCATAACCGATATTTTCTTATCTTAGTTAACGTATTTTATTTACCCGATTATTGATCTAAGTCCTAAGGCAATATTGTGGAAAACCCGTTTATTCTTACAAGTATACTTATTAATTTACTTTGATATTAATCGAAACTATAAAAATATAATATTTTTTTCTTATTTTATAATAGACAAAATAGGTAGTTTATATTTTAAAAATTTCTAAAAAAAAAATTTAAAAAAACATCGATATATGCACTAAAAGATGAAATATGCAATTAAAATTTTAAATTAGAAAATTGCAAAATATACAAAAAATATGCACTAAAAAGTGTCTTTTTTAAATAATTATGTCATGAAATAATATTGTAATGCTCACTTCGCATATCATACGATCGTACAAATCCGCGCTTTAATTAATAGTATGAGTTTATAAAATATTATCTATATAATTTGTTTCTACGCGCGTCATATGTTACTAATTAACTTTTAATTCAAAATTCTTGATGCAATGAATATTATAATAAACATAAATCATCAATTAAAACTATAAGTCTCGTCATTCAATTTTAAACCATAATCTAAACCTTAGAACCGGTTAAATAACATGAATCCGCATACGGAAACCAATTTTCACATACGGAAACCCATCCGAATCAATCGTGTGAATATTTTTCACATGACATAATTGTATCCGTATACGAAAAAGTGTTTAGAATACGGTTTTTTGGGATCATGTGGAAACCACGATTTTCGTATACGGATCTTTTTCGTATGAGTAACTGAATAGCCTCCCTGCCCCCTGGTCTCGAAACATTATCAGTGGAACCAAAATGTCAAAATGACTAGGGAGTTTTAGGAAAACAATGCCATCTATTATTCAGTTTTAATGATGACAATGCATAATATAATATAATAACAACTTTGCAATATTTTAGATATAAATAGTCCGCGATCATAAGCATTTAGCATAGAACAAGATATCTTGAATCGTGATTAGATCCACTTTCATACTTGTCTATGATAATAATATTATATTATCTGATATTCTGAATTACAGAATTTGTGATGTTTAATGTATAGTAGCTGACACTCTGACAGCCGTTTTGGCGTTTTATAAAAATTAAAAATTAATTGAATTTAGCTTAAAATTAATATTAAAACTATGTTTTCTCTGTCAACTACATCGTTTCTAACAATTTTTGTCTCTATAAGTTTACATTACTCTTTCAATTGCTTGCATTGACTAAGCATTTAAAACTTAAAATTTAATATGATCTTTTTATAATTTATTAATAAAAATAATTTTTATTTAGTATGCAAGCAAAAAAACGATTCATATTAATTTGCCTTATAGTTTTATTATTAATTTTAGTCATGTGTTTTCTAAAAACTACTAGAAAACCAGACACTTTGCTCCATCTGACCTACAATGCTAATGATGTGGAAAATCTACCATCTTTCATGGATAACTGGCATCAAAGTTTAGAAGTTGGTCGTCCTCCTGCTGCAAAAACATACGAAGCTAGGCAACAAATGCCATATCACACATCACATAGGAAAACTAACAAGAACTGCAGGTATTAAATTATGATTACCATTATTACTTTATTAGCAAAATTTAATCCATTCTGTAGCACTTTATTATTAATGTATACTCGTAATATGTCATTAGCATAGCAGGCATGTTTTTGTCTGCAACATACATGTCATTACCCAAAAAGGTTTAATTTTTTATATCTATTCATAAGTTATGACATAATATATTTTTTCAGAATGGAGACATGTTTTGACTCTTCACGATGTGATAAGGATTTTCGAGTGTTTGTGTATCCATTGTCTGAATTAGAAACCAGTGGGTTAATGACCTCAACTCGTAGTGTTTTGTATCAGAAAATGTTGGATATTATTGTGGAATCTAGATATTACACAGATGAATACACAAAAGCTTGTGTATTTGTGATAGCTATTGATACTTTAGATCGAGATCCCTTATCTCCAGATTATCTGCGTAATATTCCTGTGAAAATGCAAAGACTCAGACATTGGAGTGGTGGCCGAAATCATGTAATTTTTAATTTGTATTCTGGTTCTTGGCCAGATTACAATGAAGATGACCTTGGATTTCATACTGGAGATGCTATTCTAGCCAAAGCTAGTATGTCAGTCACTAACATGAGACCTGGTTTTGATATTTCATTTCCATTATTCCACAAAGTGATTACATTTGGCAATATTTTAATGAATACAATTAAATATCATTTTTTTTTTCTTCCTAGAAACACCCTGAAAGAGGTGGTGAACCCGGTTTTGTTCGCTCCAATACATATCCTATTACTAAAAACATTAAACTGGCGTTTAAAGGTAAACGATATGTCCTTGGCAGTGGCTCTGAGACTCGAAATTCTATTTTTCATTTACATAATGGAAAGGACACAATAGTTGTTACAACTTGTAAACATGGCAAAAACTGGAAAGATGCTCAAGATGAAAGATGTGATGTTGATAACACTATATATGAAAAGTAAATGAAGTTTAAAATTACATAACAGATTTGAATTGATAATTTTTTTTTTAGATATGATTATGGATCCCTACTTAAAAATTCAACATTTTGTCTAGTTCCTAGAGGCCGCCGATTAGGATCTTACAGATTCTTAGAAGCTTTACAGGCTGGTTGTATTCCTGTTTTGCTATCCAATAATTGGGCTCTGCCTTTTGATGAAGTGATAGACTGGAATAAAGCTGTGATATGGGCTGACGAACGATTGCTGTTTCAAGTACCAGAAGTGATTCATTCAATATCAGAAACTAAACTTTTTGCTTTGAGACAACAAACACAAATTCTATGGGAACAATACTTTAACACGATTGAAAAAATTGTGTTTACTACATTTGAGGTAGTTATTTTAAAATTATGTGATGACTATATTTGAATTAATTAGTTTGGGTATTTTTTAGATAATTAAAGAGCGTTTACCTAAGTTGCAATCTCGGGATGGCATAGTTTGGAACACATCACCTGGAGCTCTTGTCTCACAACATTCGTATACCAATTATCTTAATTTTAACTTACCATTCAATTATCATCTACTTGGTAAACAACCCAGTCCTAATTTTACCGTAATAATTTTCTCACAACATAATAGTCTGAACACACCGCTGTATCGATTAGTTCGCAACATAGCCGCAAGCAAATACTTAGCTCAAGTAACTATATTGATGTGCATAACACTAACAGAACTAAATGTTATCATTTTTAATTTAGATAATTATAAACTCATGTTCTGACAACAATGGCAAAAGTGGATACCAAAAAATTGCTGGTATACAAATATTAGTATCATCTGGAAATGGCTGCCGGAGATTTGAACCATTACCATTTATTAAGACTGAAGCCGTATTATCATTAGATGATGATGTAGTTTTAACAGCGGATGAAATTGATTTTGCATTTCATGTCTGGCAATCGTTTCCTGATAGAATTGTTGGATTTCCGGCAAGATCACATTATTGGGACAACGGCAAGGTTAGCTTAATTAATTTTTATTAACTGATATGATTTCTTGTACGTGATATGAAATTAATAATATTATCTAATATCTATACTCAAAACATCTAACTCCAATAATACATAAACGTTATGTATGACAAAATGTATATTCAGTAGTGCAGAGCTTGCGCTAAGGAAATATTAGAGCTGCACATCCTGTTTGTTTTATAGAAGTGAAATAATTTGACGTTCGCATATAATAAAATATTATTAATGGTAATGGTATATTACCATCATAAATATTAAATTATATTATATCATACGTCATAATGTATATACAGGACACAGGTGTCCCACAAAGATTTACCCCTTCCGAAATAATGGAGGTATTGAAATTCTAAGTTTGCAATAAGAATCATGTGGATAAGAACAACATTCATTTCATTTTAATGTTTTTGTAAAAAATAATATATTATTTTATTTTATTATTACCGAAAAATCCATTATATCCATTTTGTGGAGTTCATTTTTCTGAAAATATTGATGTTTCATCATTTTATTTTCTCTAATTTCCTGATTTCAAATTTTTTTTTTTTAGTTTTGTGAAATATTGTGAAATATTTAACACCGCAGTGTTATCAAACATGTGACTCGCCACGCCAAGCCCATTCTCATACAGTCAAACACTTAGTGTGCCTAGTTATAAACACATTTTATTTCTTCAAAACTAGAAAAAAAATATTAAAAATCAAGAAATAAATGAAAATAACTTCTACAAAATAGCTATCTTCAATTTTTTCAGAAATAACAAAATATATTTATTTTTATTTTTATTTTTTCCAAAACATTTAAATAAATTAAAAAATGAAATCATTGTAGTTCATATCCCCACATATTACAAAACCAGAATTTTTATATCTCCATTATATCGTGAAATATCGCAGTGAGTAAATTCTCGTGGGATACCCTGTATATTGTATAAATATTAATAGTTTAAATAGCAAATTTCCTTTGATCTAATTATAAAATGATTTCTTTTTTTTTTTTGTTACAACTTTTTCATCATCAGCATCACTAATCACTATGTTCATATTGGTGATGTTTTTTTGTAGCATCTGGAAACACTCCGTTGAAATAATTTACCATGGTCGGTAATAAAATGTACACCCGACCTAATAATTCCGTAAAATAGAATTTTATGAACTGCACAACATTTAAATAAGAACTGCACATTTGGTGCACAACTGCACATTAGTGCAAGCTCTGCAGTAGTGATGGGTTGAACATGATTTTTCAGTATTAAACCAAACACTGTCAAAGTGTTGTGAACCCAAACCAAACCAAACCGTTAACATTGTTTACCGATCCCAGCATTTTATTTTACCAAATCGTAATAGTATAAAAATAATATTTAATATTTCAATACTATTATGATACCAACATTTTAATTTCTGTAAAGTAGAGACAATTAATTTTAAATATTGTTTAAGAATATTTTGAAAAGATGCTTGATAGTTCGGTTTGTAATTTTTCCATACAGAGTTTAAGATTTGAATAATTCGATTCATTGCTAATTTAATTTTGAATATTTTGTTTACTCAAAATTAACAGGACTCTTGGTTATATACTTCAAAATGGACAAATGAATATTCAATAATACTTACCGGTGCTGCTTTCTATCATCAATATTATAACACACTATATACTCAATGGTTAAGTCCTTTATTGATCAAAACAGTTGAACAATCACATAATTGTGAAGATATACTCATGAACTTTTTAGTCAGTCATGTAACTCGTCATCCACCAATTAAAGTGTCACAGAGAAAACACTACAAAGAGCAAGCTAACAATGGAATGCCAAAGTAAATAATGCTCTAACTTATTTTACTTATTATAAAATATGTACTTTTAATGTATGTTAATATAATTCTATAGATCACCTTGGAATGATCCAGATCACTTTATGCAAAGACAAACTTGCTTAAACACTTTTGTAGTACTTTTTGGTTACATGCCATTACTTCAATCAAGTGTAAGATTTGATCCAATTTTATTCAAGGACCCTGTATCAAATTTTCGAAAAAAATATAAACAAATTGAACTGGTATCCAATTAGTTTTGACTATTATTTGTTTATTTATAAATTGTTTCTCAACCACAATGATAGGGATTAATGTAAATAACAGTCTTTGAAACGTGTAAATTACTTGTAAAACAATAAATATTAATGATCATTATATTTAAAAAGAATTAAGGCATTCCATAACTATACTTCTAAGTTTAAGTCTCCAGTTCTTATCCATCTTTTCACAGAATATATGAGTGGACTTATCATCCACTTGAATTAATGTGTCTTCTGATTTCTAAGAGCAGGTAAATAAGAAGTAAAAACAATAATAATGGATGTAAAAAATAAATAGTTAACTTACAAGATGTATGGTATACCCATGTGCATTGTGTTCGATTTTAGGGTCACTCACTCCTTCATTGGTCAATGCACGTAAAAACCTATCAATATCCAATTGTCCCCACTCATAAGTTTTTTTAAATAAAGTTTCTAACAGATAAGGTTCAGTTGTCTTATTTGCTAATAAGTCATCCCTCAAAATCTAAAATGTATAGTATTATGTTATTATATAATATAACAATTAAATATAATAAAACTTACGTCTAACTTATACTTATTATCTTTAGTGTCTAAAACAGCTGTAAATTTTGATGCCTTTAATCCAGATTGTAATTCGTTAAGTGTTACACTTACTACCATTTCTGTTGTAAATGGTACATTGACTGTTTTTATATCAAGTTTCTCTGAAATGACTTCACCTCTTTTAATAGTCAATACTTTTCTATCAATCTATAAGAATAATAAGACGAGTAATTAAATTGTATCTAAAGTGATTAGTTAAAAAAAATTTTTCTAGCATACTTGATCAATAACAAATTCATTTTTATGACCAAATCCAGTTGGTGGAATGGCATAACGCTCAGGCAAAATTAAAACGGCTGGTTTAAGATCTTTAATCATTTTGTTGGCCTGGGTAAAATTCATACTTGTATCAATAGGACAGTGCATAGCTTTCATAGCCAGTGGTTGGAATGGAGCTAAAGCTTCTAAATATGGAAACTCAGGTTCTAAAATTTTAATAAATAGTCATGAAAATGCTTTAATAAAACTATTGATTCTAATTGTACCAATTTAATATGGGTTAATATTACAGCACAATTTTTAATCGGTACTATCAGAATATAAAATATAAAATATAATTATTAATTTACTGTTTTGAAAGAAAATGAATTACCTGTGAATATAATTGTATTCTGAGGATTTGTACCCCAATATTCCACAAAATGTACAACATCACCAAATCGCAAACTAGGATGACCACAAAATACCACACAAGGCTTAAAAAAAATATTGAAACATAATTACAACCTAAAAGCAAGTTTAAGATGGATAATTTGTACTCACTTGCCGTAAATCGTTCCACAAATCATCAGTATAAACATGTTTAAAATGCTTTAAACGTCCAGACTTAACTAGTTGTGCATGTGGAAATGGTTCTTCTGGAAAGTATACTTTATTTTGTTTTGATTGAGAAAGCCTAATCACATTGAGAAAATATTTATTTAATTTACTATTAAAATAAGCTTACTATTTTTACTAACCATTCTGCAAGAATATTAGAATATTCTAAAGAACTATGTGCCACTGGAGAAATAAAATACATTGGAATTTGACCTAAAGCTGTGCTGTCCAAGTGAGATGATAAGCATTCAAATAAATCATAAACAACACCTGATGGATAACACGGAATAAGAACTGAACCATTATTTCGCAAAGTAACAGCAACTGAGAGACATAGTTCTCCGAGCATAGAATCTGGATTAGCAGCAGGTGCTTGTGTTAAGCTACTTAACAGCATTAGATCAGCATTTTTTAAGTTAACTTGATCCATGGGTCTTAGTTAGAAAAAGGAACATTGCATCAATCACATTATTTAATAATTGTAATCTTTTTACTTGTTCAATATTAAAAATAATACCTTGGATGGGTTGTCAATGTTGATGTATTGCTGACATAAACCAATTTCTTACTTTCCAAATATATTACCCAATTACTGCTACCTAAGCAATAACCAGAACTAACAGCTGTTACAGTCAATGCGCCTGTAATTTCCTAAAGCAAAAGTTATAGTTGAGTAACTAATATAAAATTAAAATTTATTATAAAACTTACAATTTTTTGATCATAACTAATCATCTGCACACGTGTTAAACTCGAATTAACCTGAGCAAGGCTATACAATTGTTTCCATGTATGAGGCTTAAAACTGTTACACAATGGTGGTGGAAGTAAATGCAATATTTCTTTCCAGTATTTGGCAACATTAGGTTTTGGCGACTGTTCAACAAAATCTACTAGTTCTTCAAGAAATAATCTAACAACAAATTTAAATTTTACATAGTACCTATATTTATAATTATTTAACAAATTTTAATGTCTCACTTTCCTATGTGTAAAGTCGGTTCAGTCATGTACACAACTCCTTTGAAACCTGTATTTTCAGTAATAAATGGTAAAGCCAACATGGTCATATAATTGGATACCAATATAACATCAATATCAGCAAAGTCAACTAACTTTGTAAGTGGTGTCATGAATTCAGGTGCAGAATTTACAAGGACTTGATTAGTCATACATTCATTAAGTTCCTATTTAATACATTTTTAATAAACAAGATCATGATATTTAATTTATGAATATTTTAATCAAAAATTAAAATGTAGTATACCCCTTCAATTTGAGGGTCAGAAAAATTCTTAGGTATCCATGCTGCCGCTTTATTTGGTTTCCAGTCTGGTATTGGATATAAAGGTAAAAAATTCAAAACACTGTGCGCTGATAGACCACAGTCCAACATTATAGTAACTGATTTTAACTTTATCACAAAACATGGTTTGTTTGGATCTTCACTTAAACAATACTGTGCATTTAAAAATACAAATTATTTTAAACAGATCAGAATTGTAAGTATTTTGTTTAGTTTTTAATCTTACCACTTTCATGATTGTTAAAAAATCGAAAAATAACAGCTTTAAAATTAATTAAGATTCATAATTTTACTATTTTTGTAGATTGTAATACCCTTCAATCAATTAATTATAAGTATTATTTGAAGAACAGTGAAGACTATAAAAAAATATAGACTTAAAATTGTGTTGATGTTTTGTATTAAAGTGATTAGTACCAATATAGATACATTGCACAAAGATCATAAACACACAGATTGCACTTGTAGAATACTGAACTGTAGAACACTATACAGTAAACAGTACCACTATGGAAGTTAAAAGTTTCTTAATGTTTCGGCACTTAAACTTTTGATTGTTATTTGTTTTGAAATACCTTATCGTGATTTTAAAATAGTAAATAGTAAATTCTAACCTATTTTTTATATCACCAATAGATAATATATATTATCTATACAACCATCTAACAGGTATACCGGTAACAACAATTCTATGCGACTAAATAAAAAATTATAAAATGATATTACTATACTATTCACATATTCTGCGATATGCCGATATCAAAGAACAAAATATAATATTATTAATTAATATTTAACCATGTTGTTATAAGGATCATAATCTATATTCTATGATAAGGATAGGTACATTTCAGCATTCAGCATATTTTAGAATTATGAATTATGATTTATGCCTTATAATTTTAGCAATAAAACTCAACGCATTTGTCGGCACGGATTGAAATTAATTAACCTGCGTCCGGTGATTCTTGGTACCTTCCAATTCACAGACCACAACTGCCTAATATTTTTTTAACACAATATTTCAAAACATTAATTCTTTTGTAATGATAATAACATTTTAATAATACATTTTTGTCTACAATTCTACTTTTAAAATTACATTCAAGTAAATTTAGTAAATCAATCTTATATCTACAATGGCCAGTGCTTGTCGAATATTTTGCCGAAATATTAGCAATACACCGTTATCGAAAATAATTACAACAAAATTACGAGTGTCAACAATGGAATTTATTCGATCTTATAGTCATGGTGAACAACAAGACAAGTTAACTACTTTAAAACAAGGCGCGTTTGCTGAGTTTTACGAAAAAACCAAAGAGAACAAACAAGTTGTTGAAGAAGACCTAGACTTTGAAATACTATTGAGGAATTCAAATTTTATAAATGTAACTTGCAACCCTTTATAATTTGAATTTATACTTATGTGATTTTCTTTAACAGCTTGGTGATCCTGAGGGTAAACAAGTGATTGGAACTATATTTCATATTGTTGATAATGATTTGTATATTGATTTTGGATGGAAATTTCATTGCGTTTGTACTAGACCAATTAAAAATGCTGAGTAAGTATAGGTAATTAATATTAATTAGTACAGTGGTGGAATGAGTGTTTATTTTTAATCATGAGAGGTAATGACTAATGTGTCATCACTACCACTTAAATTATAGGTACAGATTCATAGAGGTTATATTTTGCATAGTAAAATCCATAGAATATTCTATAAATATAAAATTACTTCTTATTTGTATTGTAGGAATGACACAATAATTATAAAATAAATACTTATTTTGACTATAGGGATTTGCCTGTCAGTTACTTTATTTGCAACCCTTCTCCCCTTGAATTTTTGTATCCCATTAGACGATTTATTTAAAGTGCATTTTGTGTTTTAATCCATGGCATTTATTAGACACTGGAAACAAAAACAAAACTTTTATTTAATGGACTTATTATATAATTATGAGCTATTACTTATAATCAATATAAACAAAATTATATTTGTATTTGGTTCATATTATAATGGTTGTTTTGCTCAAATAAATTTTAATATTACATAGCAAATAATATCTAAAAGTTGGAATTAAAATAGCTATACTAACTATTATTTAAGTTTTGTTAAAATGTATTCTTAATATTAATTTATCTAAAAAGCATTTTTTTTTTTTTTTTTGGTAGCTAAGTGCTACTGGGTCCATCACTTAATTGGCAATGGCCTATTGAAATGTCTTATATTACTCCACCACTGACCATAATAATATTTTAAAAATGAAACATTGTTTGTATAAAATGAAGAAAATACTATACTAAATTTAATTCTTGTATGTTATAGTTCTTTTGTAAGAGGATCACAAGTAAAATTAAGGATCAAATCCTTAGAATTAGCTACCAGATTTTTGGGCTCTGAAAAAGATTTAACTCTACTCGAAGCAGATGCAGCTCTTTTGAGTCTTCACAAATCAATACAATATTAGATAAACTGTAGTTCATACTTTATTTGTTGTGAGATTATATTGGCCTAGTAATTTGTTTTGTATGTAAACTTTAAATACTTGTAAAATATAAGTTTGATTTATATAAATTGATTTTATAATTGTATTATTTACTAATATTAACGTTGTGAAGTTATGGCCTATTATTAAGGTAAGAATTGATAAAATAATAAATTTGCATACAAAAAATATTAATTAGTCCAGCTGTTCCTAAATTTAAATATTTTAAAAGTCATAAAAATAACTACTATTATATTGTATTAGCTGATACAATTATATTATTAACATTATTCATGATTATATTAATTAATAAGGCAGCTTATGATTTATAGATGATTTACGAGGATAATTTTATAATTTTTACGATAAAGAAGGAAATATGAAAGCAAATATTCTAACAAATCCCAAAATGCACACAGGGGCACTAGGAGCACATTCTAAAAGCACTGAGGTCTACAGCTCATAATAAATAATTTAAAATGTATAGAATTTTTTTTCAAAAATTTGTTATTAATTAACAATGAGTATTTTTTTTGTACTCTCTTGTATAATATTATTGGTATTCATAGTAGGGATGGACATGAAATCCGAATATCTGAATTATCCGAATATCCGAATATCCGGATATCCAAATCCGGATTTGAATCAAACTCTCAACCGGATTTCCCGAATTATCCGGATTTATGGATTTGCTTTTTATGTGACTTCAGACTTACAAATATTTTTAATGTATGGTAAAATAAATTATTTTATTATAATGAAAATTTAAAAAAAATGTTATATTATATCAAATTTCAGATCATAATAATCGTTCGAAATCTATACATTTCAAATAGACAAGTATAGTGTATACCCAATTAATTAATCTTTACTGCATGACCTTCGGATGGTTATTGAAAAAGGTTTTTTTAAGATAAGTTAAATTTATCTTACAACAATAATTGTTATCGATTTAATTGTTTACTCGGACATGTTCTTTTACAATTATCAAAAAATATCAAGTGGAGAGTGGAGACATATTTGTAGGAATAGTATTTCTGTTGCATCAAACGTGTTAACATTGAGTAATTTTACTATAATAATTTTACTTGAATAATCCGGATAATCCGTGAAATCCGGATTTGACAAATCCGAATATTTTTGGGCACCATAAATATAGTTGGTCCAAAAAAGGGCACCACGTAAAAAAAATTTGGGAACTGCTTAAATATTCAGTAACACAACTGGTAATAATGGCAAGGTTGTTTGATGTGGAAAAAAATGTACATTGTATATTTTATTTAAGTAATTAAAATGTATTACAGTTGAAATCAATGTATGAATACACATTTTTATATTAACTAATAGTAATGTAAAATACAACTTATTTAATTAAATCATTATAATTCATCTTATGAATATAAAGTAATCAGTACAAAAATAATACAAAAATATACAACTAGTTATACAAATGATTTGAATTTTAAGCACTAAACTTCAATTTGAAATTTATATTAAAACTTAATATTTTGTTGATTCAATAGTAGGATGTACATTTAATATGATGTTATACGCTCAGAATGTAAAATGGGGGAGAGTGGACGAGTGGACTACGGCATGGGTTCTAATACGCACTGTCACAAGTTCAAATCCCAGCCATGAGCAGCATCTCTCTCTCTGAGCAGGCAACTGTCCCAACCGGCATGGCAGAAACCAACGGGTGTCGAATTAGAAATTCTGCTAAATAAAAGTCCAAATTAGGCCGTAAGGTCTAATCCCAGACATTTTTGAGGCGAGTGGTTGAACCCATAAACCGTTATAACCACTCCTTGTTTAAACGTCTACTTGTCATAAGTTGTGGGAATAACAAAGATATTGTACAAAACAAATTTATGAGTATCAAGTCAACAAAAAACTAACAATTTGAAAAATTCTAAAAAATATAGATACCAACCATGACATGACTGATTTTTAATGACGTTTAAATATTTTTAAACTAAAAAGTACAATAAGAAAATAACTAGACTTGGGTAATTTTACCCTTTATATTTTTGATTGTTGACTTTTTTCCTTTAGTGCTACGTCTCTTTGGTTTAATTTGTTCATCATCACTGTCATTTTTAGATTCATCGTAAGCCGTTTTAAAACCTTCTTGTATACGTTGTCGAGCTATTCGAGAACTACTTCTACTACTATAAGAATAATTGCTCTGTTGCGGATTCATACACAATGCTAAGTGTTTAGATAATAAAAAACACTTCACTGATATGAAACATTTGGGACATTCGACTTCCTGGTTTGGTGTAGAGATATTCAAATGTTCAGCCATATGTACTAAGGTTGGAGTAAGACAGTTTCTTCTGTAATTAGTATCAAACCGTCTTGGATCAAGAACTCTTAGTTTTAATTCCTTATGAATATTAAATATAGTTTCACACAGCAGCTCATCAATTATAAAAGTCACTGATTTGGTAACTTTAGAAGAGAAACGACTTAAGATAGACTCTTTTAAAGCTCTTAATTCTAAAATATGAGTATTTTCTTCCTCACAGTAGTCTTCTTCTTTATCTTCTTCATCTTTTTTACGTGATACATGAATCTGTACAGCAGTATTTTCCATTTACAATGATTTTAAGTATCTACAAAGTAAATTATTAAACTTATATTTTTTTTTATTTTATTCTATATTAGGTATACATAAACCAATCACAGAAATTTTAATAAATTGTATAATGTTAAAATAGAATATGAGTAACTTATTATTTTAGCTGAATTCTTAAAACACAAGTAATTAATTATTAATTGTTATTGCATAATATTTAAGGATTATAAAAATTCCACAATTAAAATTTGCCCAAGTAAATGTGTATTAACAGCCGTGGTTTTTAAATAGATACTCTAAAATTCTACTTTTTGCGTATTATTTCGGAATGGTTGTTGAGTGCGACAGTGCGTTACTAGTTACTACGTTATCGTCTTCATGAGTACCAAACCTACCTATCAATAGTATCGTAATTACGTCCTTAAGGTATCGCCTATCAGTTATGAAATACGGCACCGTTATCATTTTCAATATTTATAGTAATTTGTATTGTGTCATATGTCTTGCACTATATAGTTGCACAGTTGCACTTGCTAGTTGCTTTGCTTCGTGTGCAATGTTGTGGTTTCCCCGACCACAAAAATTGGATGCACAAAATGCAAACAATTATTTCATTCCAGATGTATCACAAAATCATCCCAAATAACAAATTAAAACTAATAGATATGTGAAAAATTACAAACCAATAATTCAGTAAGAAAAAAATTTGAGCAAGTTGATAATTTAACAGAAAATCACCATCTCTAAACGTGTGATTTAAATGCAAATTTCAACTTAGTTTTATATAAACTTGAAGTATCTACTTACTATTTCAAGTACAGATAAATTTTTATCTATTCAAAAATCAATACAATTTTGTTCCGACAAAATTGATGATTATGAAATTAAGTTACAAAATATGGCTGAAAAAGTGTATGTACTTGAAGAAAAAACTTCTAAGGCTGAATCTAATTATAATAATGCTATCAATAAGATCGATTTACTTGAATCCAAACAAATATTAATGAACAAGCAAACTTGTGTAATGACATAACAATTCCATAAAAATACCAAAAATGAATCTCTAACTGAAATAGTAATTTCCGCAGCTCAAGTTTTGAACATTGATATCAAAGAAGAAGACATTAATTTGGTTTTTAGACCAAAATCAATATTAAAATATCCCCCTAATAATTGGTAGAATTGGTAATGCGTTTTCGTGAAAATTCAGTGAAAAATCTATATATCGATTGATTTCAAAAAAACTAGGTATAAAATGTAATTACAATAGAATATTTCAGTCAAAAACTAAGAAACCTAAATAGGAAATTGCTTTGGATAGCTAAATAATTAGTAGCAAAAGAACATGCATATAAATTTGTATAGGCTAACGAAAATGGTATTCACTTAAAGAAAACTGACGAAGAATCAAACATTTATATAAATTCAATAACACAACTAAAACGCTTGGAATCGAGTGAAAAATTCGACAACTTCGTCCCAAATTTTTGTATTTGTTTTTATTTATTATTTTAAGTTATCATAACTTATTTAAATAAAAACGTTCTAAAGGAAATTAATTCTGTTAGTTCTATCGTTACAAAAGAAATATATTATGTGTCAGAATTTAAATTTAAAAAAAAAACATATATCAATTTTTTTTTAAACATAAGCACTAAGCAATTTAGACAAAGAAGATAAGTCGAGGATGTCACTCTGCTGTACAGTAGTTTACAAGTGGGTTACTGTAATAGATGGAATTAAATTTGAATCCAAATTTAAATGTATATGAAAAACGATTCAAAGCAGAGATGGTTTATCTGTCTAGGATAAATTATAGATTATTATTACTTATTAAAATATTGGTATATTTCTACTTTACTTTCTGGTAGACCGTAGACATTTTTAGATTCTGAGCGGAGCAAGGAATGTATTTATCTTACCATGATGTGTGTTTATTTTTGTGTCTGTCCTCACGTTATGGGGCAGTAGAAGTGCTTCGATTTTCGACTTCAGTACTTCGTTCGATCAGAAGTATCTATTTGGTACTTTGGGGGGTCAAAAGTAAGAAAATCTCAATATTTTTTTAAATAATCGAGATAAACAAACTAAAAATCAAGGGAATAACAGGCATTTTTACGCACATCAGTTTTCAACAAAATCAATTTTGGTTTTTGATGTAACTTTAAAACAAATGACCATATATACATGAAATTTTCACCAAATGTTTATACAAGTATATTCTATCCACCATGCAAATTTCGACTGAAGTTAAACTATTTATAGGCATATGCAATTTTCGATCATTATTCGATAAAAATCTGTTTTTTGGGTAGAAAATCTTGAAAATGTAATACAAGGCTCCTAACATATTGGAACAATGGCAGTTGAAAAATAAAATAAATTCAGTCACAATTTTTTTTTATAAGCATTCGAAGTTTGAATTTTGACGACATCCACATACGTAATAATCACGAAAATTCGCAAATTATTTTAAGCTAGAAATTCATAAAAAATGTTCTTTTTAAATCTAAGATTTGAAAATTTTAATAATCTATAATATATCCTAGACAGATAAACCGTCTCCGCTAAGAATCGTTTTTTATATGATTTTTCATATAAATTATGTGTAATAGCTGAAAAGTGGTAGGTATTTAAAATGTACCTACGTAAGGTTGGTGTCGTGAAGTGACTGTGGGTGGCGTAGATTTGATTAATTGTGCACTTGGAAAGCAGTTTTTAAATCGTCGGATGGTGCTCCTCTACTTTATTTTTCCCAATTCGAGCACTGGGTATGATGTTATTGTTTTTGGTGTTTTGATGCGGCTCTCTTTGCAAACTCTCGCGACGCCCTAGGAGCCGCCACGCACAGTCTAAATACCTCTGGTTGTACTTTTTTTACGGTAAAAAATTTAAAAATCAGATAAATAGTTCCAGAGATTTAACCATTCAAACAAACAATTTTTCTTCTTTATATTATATGACCATTTTAACCGCTGTAGAGTTTGAATTTTGAAAAGTCCTTTCTTAGGGAGTTTTTAAATAATAAAATGAACTTCCTGACTAAATTTCATACTCATAGTTTCAACAGTTCCGGCTAGGTGATGATGAATAACCCAGGACAAGTAATTGTATATATATTATATAGACATATATGATACATATCAAATAATAATCAATAAAATAATATGACAAAACAATTTATTGGTGTAAATCTACATAAGATTATGACAGTTTTATCATTTAAAGGCAACGAACGTCCATCAGGTAACTCAAGTGCCGAGCGATTCTAGGATGAAGAATAAAAAACGACAACTAAACGATTGTCAGGTGAACACAATAGGCGTTCTTCTAGTCACTAAAATGTGGAGTGATTTAGGGATGAACGCGTACTGTGGCCTTCGTAAAGTGACGTTTAACGAATTGTCCGGCGAACGCAACAGTCGTGCAGTTGTCCATCAAACAGAGTTCGGGTGTTCAACAAATCTAACCTTCCGAGATGGAAAGAATTCGAGATGTCTTCATTTCACTGAGCAATAGCTTGGATCATAGAGTAATTTACTCTATGAGCAATGACTTATTAACTCGAACCATTAGCTCGAACGATCTTCAAACCTGTAATGATGGATCGTGGTTATCACCTATTGGTGACCACCAAGTATAGACTACCACCAAGTATAGACATATTAATTATTAATTAACATGTTTATGCCACCTGCAAGATGTATTTATAAAAAATACACCTTAATGACTAGTTACCACAGATGGCACAGATTACAGAATAAAATCATAGGCATAATATAGATGGACTGCGCGTTTAGCCCTTATCATGTCAGCAATAATGAACTTAGGTAGAAGCTATTTTTTAGATTTTCTTAAAATTTCGGGGGGGGGAGGGCTGCAGCCCATTCAGCCCCCCCCCCCATAAATACGCCCCTGTTATTATCTGTTATAATATTATATCATAGAATACATAAAACATAGCATTAAGCATAATATTTTATACTATTAATTCAAGTTTTATTAGTTTATTAGTTTTGGTTGTTGATATTTTGTAAAACAGTGGTAAAATGGTAAATATATGTTCTATTAAAAGCTGTAGAAACATTGGTAAGGATGATGTTCATATGCGTAAGTAAGTTAAAAAATTATAGAATTTTAATAACTTTTATATTTTTAATACATTTAACTATTTGACATATTATGTTTTTAAGATTTCCGAGTAATGAACAAATTGCAGTGATATGGACTAACACAATTAAAAAAATATAACCATCGTACATGCCTTTAAATTTTTTTTGATTCTTAAAAAATAAATAATTAAGGTATAAATTTTACATTTTTCATGTCTAATGTCTTATCAGTTATCACTTTTATTTACACAAAATAATACCTTGGAATAAAAACAGTAAAAATGTTTTATCCATGCTATTTTACCTTCTCCGGTCTTGTTATTTCATAGAGTTAACCTAACCTGGCGAGGGGGGAGGAACGCGCAGTCCATCTATATTATGTCTATGAATAAAATAATATTAATAATAATAATAACAATAACTTCCTCAATGTTATTGATGTTATCAATATATGTTATCAACATAAAATCATATACTTATTTGATAATAATAATGATGATAATTTGAGAAATTAAATTATATCATTATGACACTTCATGTTCATTAGTTGTTCAATATTTATATTTAGTATTGTATTATTGTATTTTAATATTTTCATTATTTATGGAACTCCTTCAATATGACTGAAGCCGGTGAAGAAAATATAGTTTTAGAAGGATTCTTATGTCCTATATGCAAAGTTGACTTTGGTTTAGACCTTAAGTTATTTTTACATTTTCAAGAAGCTCATAGCGAAGATCAAGATTTAGTCAAATCGTTTAAAGGTATGCTTATAAATTCATTAATATATGTATCTCAATATCTATGTACTAATATGCATGTTTGGTAATTCATTTTTTTTAGATTTATTTGGTAAAGCTAAAGAAAAAATTTTGAAGAATGATATTGGGAAAAAAGAAGAACGCCATTATGTGTGGGAACCTCAAGAAATAGGTATGTTTTATTTACTCATTACTCATTTACATATTATTGTTATAATTGTTCATACTTTATTTAATTAATAGGAGTAGTCCAGTCCCACTTCGAGTATTTTAAACACTGTCGTAATAAATGGGTTGAACACTTTGTAATGGAAACAAATAAAACAGTCGTACGACTTGAAAAGTTACTTTGCAACTTACCTCAAGATCCTAATAAACGAAAAAGTATATTTTCTTTGTGTAATTTTTTTAATATATAAAATTTAAAAATAACATAATTTATCTGTTGCCAATTTTTAATCTAGTTCATGAACAAACTATAGTACATTGGTTGGATGGTACAGACGTAACACGATGTCCGGATTGTACTAAGTCATTTAACATAACAAGGCGACAACATCATTGCAGATTGTGTGGTTCTATTGTGTGTCATGAATGCAGCTGTTTTTTACCATTATCTAAAGCATGTTGGTACTTTAAAAAAAATTATTAACTTATTATACGGGAAGATTAATATTTAGTCTATGGATACACAGAATTAAAATTTTTTGTATTTTTCAATAGATGAAACAATAAATGAAACTGGCAAAAACCAATTGAATTCTATAGCACAGAGTTTACCAAGTTTTCGTTTATGTGTTCATTGTGGAGAGGTGTTAGAAAATCGTGAGCAAATCAAATACCGTGACCAAAAGCCTCTCATGTGTGATTATTATGATAAAATTGTAGAATGTCGTAATAAAATTGAAAATGATCTGTTAATTAAATTTAACCAAACATATAATCTATTAAAGTAAAATATTTACTACTAATTTTATGTATTAAATGAAAATCATGATCATTATTTTTATTTTTGTTATAGAGAAGGAGAATCCTTGTATTTGACAGAAGCCAACAAAATTAGAAGTGATATTGTTAAACTTGCCGAGACAATAGATGCCCTTAGGTCAATACTTTTTTATTTAATCATACTCATAACTTTTATTTAATTGTATTCATTTTTTTCAACTTATGTAATTTTTGAGCAGTAATAGGATACTGAAATTAGAAAATGATACAAATTCATCTAAGGTCACTTCAAAAAATATTAGATTAGCTATGATACAGTGCGTTCAATCAACTGTACTTGCAATACCTGCTCTTCCTTCACTGAAGGAAGTTGAAGAAATTGCTCAGAGAAAACGGTAAATGTTATTTATCAACTATACTTCATTAAAAGAAATTTATAATTTAACTAAAACATGATAATAATTTTTTAAATGAAATTAAGAAATTATATGTTAAAATAAATATTTAGTGAAGCAGCCGAGACACGTCTCCGTAATGGTCAAGATACAGAAAAGTCTAAAATGAATCCATCAGTTCCTAAGCGACACAATATACAAAACAATGTAATTAATTACATGATCAAATAATTTTTTATTTTTACTATGAGAATTAATTTTAAATGTCAAGTGTTAATACTATATATTGTTTCAATGTAAATAGGAAATTAAATTAATACTTGAAGATGGTTGGAGCCCTGTAACAAATGCCAATGTCAATTCTGACAATCCTGTGGTGGAACAGATGAACATCATAAAGAACTACATTAAACAAGCCAAAGAAGCCTACCGATTTGATGAGGTTGCTAGTCTTGAAAGGAATTTACAAGAATTAAATGAAGAGTATTTCAAAATGCAAAATGGTAGTAGAAATATGTCTGATTATTCTACAAAAAATTAAAACTAATTCTAGTCCAATAAAAATGGCAAATTTAATAATTATCACAAAAAATAACATTAAAAAATATAATTATCGCTAATCGATTACTCTTACAAAATATGTCTTAATATATCACAAAGAGTGAATAAGTATCATTATTTTCCCCATGTTTCTTTTACTTAATAATAAAAGTTTATGATAATGAGTATTATAATATAAATTCATAAATTAAATTAATCCAAAATATATATGACAAAAAAAAAATAAGTCACTAAGGTAATCTTATTTGTAAAGTATTAAATATATATGGTTTAAAATAGTATATTTTCAAAGAATGGTAAATTTCCTCTAATTAAAATCTGGAACTGGATCACGCCAATATATAAACTGGTTGTAGTCCAACTCTTGCATGGGTAACACGGGGAACATTTCATCCACCATTGTACTCATATAAGTATATCTGAAAGAAAAATATAAGTTTAATACTAAATATAGAAGTTTAAAACAATCATTTATCTTATATGATTAGATTAATAATCAAATTAAATCTGTTATCAATTTAGAAAACAGTATGAATTTTTCACCTTTAAAGAATATATTGTTTGACTTCAGAGGAAATACATTTTTTGTAGAAAAAGATATGTTAGGTATGTTAAGGATTAAATTTGATCATTAGCGCACATACCCAAATTATTTTGAGTTAAAAATCTTGTTTTTGTGTGTAGTTTTGCATTTATAAGAATAAGTTAATTTCAGTTTATATTGGCAATGCACTAATTTACTCAACTTTATTTTTAGTATTTATAACTGGAAAACTGAAAAAAAATTTGTTTTCATGTACTGTCTACCAGTATGATGGTTTATTAATATGTAAACAATGGTATTAACTAAAATTATTTTATTTGATAATATAGATATTTTCAACCATTTATTCTTTTTTAATATTGTTTTCTCGATTCGGTGACAACAGCACTGATATTTTATTATTTTTTCCATTTTTCTACATAAATACCAACAATCAATTTATTAATGCGATATAAAGAAGTAAATGTAATATATTATATTGGATTTTCGCGCTCAGATAATATTACCTGTTTCAATATTTCCAGTACATTTAAATAGAGCGAAACAAATAAAAATTATGAAAGTAGTGAAAATGTAGAAGACTGATTACAACACTGGTTCATCGAAGAATATTATAATAATTGGTTATAGGATATTGGACAAAAATAAATTCTTTATTGAAAATCAGATTCATTAATTGGAGATTTTAATATAATCATGTAATTTTGTTTGAAATGGTATGTGTAACAGTATAGGTAGTGTGGAGAGAGAAAAGTCCCCCACTGGTCAAATTTAAGACTGAATGTGTGCCTATGAATTTAGTTTCTATTTTAAGTCTGAACATAATAATTATTGTTCAGTTGTTTATTAGATACTACAATTTTATATTTAATAAAAAGTTTGAAATTTTGTTTTGGATTTAGAAATCTGTTGGATATTCACAAATTTACTTCTGTTTAACAATTATCAATAGAGAAATTATTTTAAAATAATAATAAAATGTATTAATGTTTTTTTTTAATCTCGTCTAAGAGTAATTGAGAAATTGTTAACTATCTATAAAATAATGAGTTTATTTTTTTTTTTGCAAATTTTATATTTATTTAATTTACCTTATTATTAATATATTTAATTATTTTAATGAGCTAATTATTGTAATAAAACAACCAGACAAGACAAACAATTATATATTTAAATTTTGAAACCAACAAATATACATGTGTCAAATTTCAATCATGAGTAAAAATCAAAAAACTTATTTGGAGGATGAAGACTTGGCTCTACTATTTTTTCATAAACTTTAAGTTGAGATAAATAAAATAGTACCCATCAGCACTGCCAATGATGTTGATGTATTTTAAATTGTTGTTATGAGTTAGTTATGATTATACAGTTTAACTAAGTCCCAAAAGGTTATCATATTGAGACTAGTAGCTTTTAAAAATGACAGAACAATTCAGTTGAGTTTAATTCAGCACTATTCTATTGGGATCATATAGTTTTAATATTATTCATTTGACAACATCAATAATTTTAGTAATATGACAACTGATAGCATAAATAGTTAGCATCCCATGCAAACCCCAAATATAAAGACAGACCCTTACCAAATGTTTCACATTCAAAAGAAGTGGTGCTAATGGTATCCCTACTGCTACTGATGACGTTACAATCGTCTTCAATACGGTTTGTAACGTCATCGCCGCACGCCAAAACCGGAAAAAGATCATTAACAATACAACTCTGCCCAGTATAACTGAATAAGAATTGTAGATACATAAATAGAAAATTGGAAACAAGTATTTTAAGCTAAAAATAAAACAGTGAAGTTAAACTTACGAAGATTGGAACGTTTGAGTTAATTCGTGTTTCAATTCTCCCCTGTGATTTATTGTGAATATTCTTGATATTGGTATACCGATAGCTTGATATGACCAAACATCCTAAATAAATATGCAAATCAATAAATATATTTTTTTTAAATGAAAATAAGGAAAGACAAACATTTATTTTATTTCCATAACCAGCATAGAATGGTTTATTTTCAGTTGGAAATAAAGCTTGAATATCTTTGAGACAAGAGATTTTGAATTCTTCTGGTTTTTTTTCTATAACTTCACGGTGAAATGCATTCAGTAAACTAGTTGGATTTAATAGTACAGGTCCTTCTGGTAATGATAAATCTTCTTGTTTGATACTTTTTAAATAGTCCCTAGTAACTCTTGATTGGCCAATAGCTCTGGCTGACAAGTATAATAATTTATAGCCATTATCTTTTATCTTAGTAAACAATTTTGCAACACCACTTTGAGCCCAATCTTTACCAACTATTGGAAGTATATGGCCCAATACATCAGATCTAATGAATGATAATGTTATTTTTTATAAATAAAAAAACACAAAATAAATTTACACTTACTTAGTAATAGTTCCATCAATGTCTGATATAACAATTTTATCATCATATCGCCATTTGAATAAGAAACATTTGCAATGGCAAGTACCTTGATAAGCCGTGGTAACACTAAATACAATTTCATTAGAACCTTCCCTTAAGTTTAATTTTGCCTGGAACATAAAATCTATTAATTAGAAATTAATGTCAGTATTTATTTTCTTTGTTGGTGTAGTTGGTTATAAGTGGTTGGAAATTCAATAACTCTTCCCTCACTAGTGTGCTTCACTGACAAAAACACTTATCTTAAATATTCTACTAACAAATTACTTAAAACTTTATTTTTGCTTAAGATAATCTAAAGGATTTACTCTTTTTTTTATGAATACTCACAATTTGTTCAGAAGTTAGCCTCAAAGTTTTTCTACATATATCATTTTTATCTTTTGACTTCAATGAAAGTTTAGTTGTTTCCAACTCAAGCTCAGAATCAGTAGAACTATAGCACCGTTGTCTTTGACTATAAACAAATATTTTCAAAAATTAAAATTAAAAACATAACATTTTAAAATATTAACTTACATGTAGTTTGATGATTCCAATTCATTGTCTATTTTACCATCAATTTCTGATTTAAGGCATTCATTTATATTATTATTATGGACTAGTTGCTCTGACAAATTGTTGGAATCATTTTTTAAAATATTAACATTTCCACCTACAAAAAAGTAAATAAATAAAAAGATATGTTAAAAATAATAAGATATATCATTGAATTAAAATTTAATACCATCCCTTACAGTAACCTACTTGCAACCTACTGTACAGCAGAGTGACATCCACTTATTCTCTTTTTTAAACATTTTAATCCATAATCTTTGGACCTTAAAACCAGTTTTATCCTCTAATAATTAAGATTCAGTACTTTATGAATTTAGTTTAAATCTTGTGAAGACTATTTAAAATTTAACGTTTTCGGTTTTTCAATTTTTTTTTTTTTTTATATTGGTTACAGTTTTGATTTTGTAGTGGAGGGGTTTTGTTTTAAACCAGTTTAAATACTAACTTTTTGATTTAGCTACACTTAAAATATTGAAAATGGAACTGAATTATTTATAAAATTGATCTCCAAAAACCTTTTTTATGCTCTTATAAATATATATAAGGCTAAAGGCTATTTATATGTATAATAAAACATAACTACAAGATAAATCTGTTCATAAAAATTAATTTAATCCAAAACATGATTTATAAAAATGTGTAACATATTTAGTTATGTGTTAAATATTTACCTAATGGATTAATTGATTTTGTATCTTTACTAGCACGACTCCAATTGAACCAAGACGTATAACCTCGATTAAGATTTTTAGTGTTTTCTGCTTGTACTTTAGCTTCAGAGTATTCATTCTATAATTTTTATAATCATATATTTCTATTATTATTTATAATTTTCAATGAAATAATGATGTATTCAATCAAAAAGCTCATGGCACCTGAGGCAATAATTTCTGATACGCAGCTATTGAGATCAAATGTGGCAAAGCAGTCTGGCAATTATAAAACTTTTTATTTACGCGTACCACTAAATTAGGATTCTTTACAAGATTATTAAAATCCGAAGTGAATTCTTCATAAGAAATTTGGTGTTTGGAAAACTTCTCTTCAATAACATCATTACCATTCAGAGAATCTAACTCTCCACATAAGGAAACTGATACTTCACACGGTAAACTGAAAAATTATGTTCAGTTAAAACTCATTAATACTTAAATTTAAATAATTCACTTACTTTTGGTGGAACTTTTCATCAAAATCACTATCAATTGATTTTGGTCCTTCTCTATCCATGCTTGTAGGTGAATGAGATAGTGAAGCACCTCTTCCAGATTCCACATCATCATCATCCACTTCATCACTGACTTTAACTTCTTCTTGCCTTGGTGGAGTTTGGTTATACAAATACAATTCTAATACCTTAGGATCTAATTGATCTGTGCACAAATCAGCTAAATATATTCCTCCATTTTCTGAAGAGTTATGGCGAATGTGTTTAGTTTTTTTCATAAAACCCAACATATTTGCCAACATAGACCTCTGATTAGCTGCTTCTTGTTTTTTGGAAGCTTCTTGCAAATTTAATTTGGAATCATTAGAATCTAAACTATTGCGACGTGCAGGTGGTGTAGGTAATTCTCCCCAACGCCAAAATTGATGATCACTAGGACCATTATTCAAATCTGTTTTATTGATAGCAGATATTCCAGTAAGACATTCAACAGCTGAATTTCTGGCTCTTTGTTGAAATTCATATTCAGTATCAGACTGAACAGCACAATTATATTTCATCTCACCACAACTAAAAATATTTTTAAATTATGAATAAATAACTTATGATATTTCTGAAATAACTTTCTTACTTTGAACTTGGGGATGCATCTGTATCACTAAAGAAATGTAAATCATTATCCAAATATTGTTCTTGGGAACGATCATCGTTATCTATTAAATAAGTAGGAGCAGGAAGATCACAAGATCCAAATGTGTTTCCAAGTTTTTTGGTTTCATCTTTAACTTTTCTTTTGATAACAGATTTTTTACGCCGACGTTTACGCATTTGTGGTCGAGGTGGAGAGTCTTCAATTGGCCTAAATTTTAATGGTTGAAAATCTTGAGATGCACCATCCACAGTTTCTGCACAAAATGTTTTGGGAACAACTTGTTCCAAGTTAATAGCGTATTCTATAGTTTTTCGTCTATAAAACAAAATTTACAAATCGAGTTTTTAACTATAATATTCAAAAATATTTTAATATTTTTTATTTATTTGTGGCTCTCACTCTTCATCGTCAGGTATTGGTGAGCATGCTAAATGAGGTGGTATTGTTTCAATATCATCTTCTTCTGATATTTCCTCAACAAAAAATGCTTCACCAGATTCTCCAAGTTTCATATGAAGTTGAACAGGTTCTCCATTAATTTCAATTTCAACCTAAAAATAGTTTTTGAATTCAATAATGTACCACATATAAAAAAAATTATTCTGAGCATTGATGGTCTATTTTTTTTTGGTAACCATGCAAATCAAACAAACAAAATATTGCAAATTTAACTAATTGGTAATTTATATACTTTTTTCACCCAAATAATTTTGAAAATTACCTACTTAGAAATTTAAATTTTTGAAGTACTCATCACTAAAGTACAAACTAGATAACATTTTCTACTAAAAATTCTTTAAAGTAGATGATTGATGCATTTTTTTTTTTTATTGAAAAAGCAGAAAACGAAGACACAGAAATAAATTAAGATTAGAATTTAAAATATGTCAATAACTCTTATGAGCTCAAGAAATTATAGAAATTATAACAAAAAAAAAGGATTTGTTTTAAGTAAAATTTATTTTATTTAAAATTATTGTAATTTCACAATATCTGTAGATTTAGATAGCATATGGCTAGGAATGTCTCATTTTATTCATAAAAAAAAGGTTAAAATTTTAAAAACATGTATAACCTTTTATTTAATAAGATAAAAATAATGATAAAGATATACATTTAAAATAGACTGGTCCCTTAAATTAACTTCATGGATTTTTAACTTCTCATACAAGGTTGCTTGCCTAAAGTTGCATACTTTATACAAGTATTTATAAATCTTCGAATATTATATTTTAAACGTCACACCTATCACTATAATATGAAATTGTGTACTGAGAACTGTAATGAATCATTTATTTTTATTTTAGTATTTAAAAATAATTACAAGGAAAATAAATATCTTTGATGTAATCTTTATTAAATAGTATAGTGGTTATAAGAGAATTCTTATTATTATAAAGTAACAATCCTTTGAAGTTCTATACTATTTTAGATACAATCATAGATAATAAACTAAGATATTTTGTAATATTTCTATATTAGATATAGAAATATGAGATATAAGATACAAAAGTGTTATAGAGCTATAAATACAATTAAGTCATACAGTTATTATATTTAAATATATATATTATATTATTATATATTATTACATTTCTCAATATTAAAGTGAGTTACAAATTATTTAAATGTAATGATTATTGATTCAAAAATTAATTTAAGCCAATGCAATAAATTATTCGTTGATTGGTAGGTACTACGCTAAACATATTTAATAATTCATACACTAATATTTACAATTAAATTAATATATTTCCAAAAGACAAATAATTAGGTATTACCTATGGTATTAATTTGAATTATATATTTGAGTGGTTACCAATATAATAGAAACTTTAGTTACTAGAGATTAAATCATTATCAGTAATATTCAAAACTAATGAGGATCATGATTTTTTTTTTAAGGTCAGCCATTGAAAACTATAAATACACAAATAAATCATCATTTATCTACTGTATTTATAATTCAATGTTATCAATATGATTTTTTTTTTAAATATTGGAAAATATAATATACCTAACTAACCTTTTAAAAAGGTTAAAAACAAAAGATAAAAACAGACATAAAAAAAACATATCATTTATAATTTAAAAATAATAATAAATAAGTTACAACAGTAACATTTTAATTAAATTATTGTCAAAGAACTTTGGGTATCAGTGGTAAGACATGATATTCCAAGCAACTAACAAGAAAAACATATTAATATGCTAATATGGGTGATATCGTGTAAAAAATGCTCAAAAAGCAACATTTATTTATTCAATAAATATTCATAAAACAGTATGATTATTTTTTCAGGCCAATTTTTGAGAAACTAGTTAAAAATCACTAATAAACAACAATAATAAAATTCAATGATTGTTAAAATTAAAATTAATTATTATCAAAAAAATATTTAATAAGTATATGATATAAATATAAGTTAATCTTAAATTTTGGCAAACTAAATTAATAAAAAGTAAAAATTATTTTAAAAAAGTATGTAATAATATAAAATAGATATCTATAGAATACTGAATAATCTCAATAATCTATAAAATAATGAATTAAAAATTGGGTTGTGCCTAGTGAGTATAGTCGATCAGATAAGTGCATTTAACTTGTGCAACTATAGTATTTATCAAATTCATTAAGAATAAAGCCTTACTTATTTCTTAAATCAATTCCTAAGTTGTAAAAATTTTAATTTTAAAAGGTCACTAAATATAAAAATAAAAATGAAAAAGTTATTAGATGCTCAAGGTGTAAAATATAATCATTGAAGAAAATAAAATAATATATAAAGGAGTCTTTAATTAAGGCTATCGATAAAATTAACAAATTATTATTGGTAATAATTATTTCATTTTTGAAGATCTTTTTATAATTTTAATTGAATAATTAATAATCTTTATCATTTAGTTACATACTATTATTAGGTAAGTATTCCCAAATATAAAAAAATAAATTTTAATCTTTACCGATGGTAGATAATAATACATATATATTATGATATACATAGTGATACTGTAACTTAGTTTTATTTTTTCATTATTAACATATTTTCATTAAAATTCTTATAAATTTTAAGAATCATTTGGGTAACTGGCCTATTTGTACTGATAAAGGAAGTTTAACTTACTATCTTCTCTCTGCTCCGTAGCACACCGATCTTCCCAAAACGAACATGAAATGGCGAACACGTAAACGTGCCATCTGGCTGTTCCACAACGACAATATCGATGGCTCCGGTTAGGGTGGCTGGATTGATTTCATTATACACATGCCGAAAATTACTGATGAATTTCCCTAAATAATTCATCCTTTTTCTGGGCAGGCTTTGTAAAAGGCTATCACTAAAATCATAACAAAAAAATAAAATTATATTATGCACGCCATAATGATTTATCCAGAATTATATACATTGCTATGAAATCATCTGAATAAAGATATACACTCAAAAATTTATTGATCGATATTATACACGACGTATCTGCGAGTAGCGACTAACTGACAAGTTGTGTACAGGCAATCGACAACTACAAATACTTATCAAATATTAATAATAATGATGGATAGGCATGAAAGTTAAAAATAACATAAAGCAACGATCGGACGATGTCTTTATAGTTTATTAGTTTATTACGCTCACGCGTCACGCTGATTACAGTTGTTTTTTAGTAGTAAATTGTAATAGTGTTTTGATATTATTTTGACGGCGCTGAATGTCGATGATTTCGATTTCACCGAACAGCTGATTTGCACTTGACGCGCACGGCGCACAAAGGAGGAACCATCGCAACGCGCGTTTTGTTTGTGTCAATAGACAATAATAGACAATACTGAAATATTGAATCGTGAATACTGATTATTCATTGTCTATCTGCCTATCTTGTATATACACGGAATGAAATGTCAAAACGCAGCTTGCCAGTTGCCACTGCCGCGTCTCACTAGTTTACTGTTTAGTACTTAAGCACTTTAGTGTTGGGCATTGGGCAAATGGGTAAACAGAGCTGCCTGCATCAGCTGTTCAGACTGCTGCAGGTGAAGCGGTCGATGTGAGTTGTAATAATATTATTAAATATTTCAAAATTTTTCAAGGACAAAAAATTTAGAATATTGATTTTATTAAATTATTACAATTCAATATTTGAAATAATTGTATTATTGATCACAAAGGGCCAGCGGGTAACCAAGTAGCAGATTACTATCCACAATTTATCAATATGTAATAAGAAGACGTATACACACTATCGTATGTTGCCTTCGTCTTATATACGTACGACATGGCAAACTTTCGTTCACTAGTTTCAATAGAGTGCTATTAATTTTGATATTACAGTGAATTGACCTATTATAAAATGTAATCGTAAGAATATTATCTAGTCTATCTAGGACACCACGTAGGCGTTTATATTATTATTTTCAAGTAAATTATAATCGTTATAAGATCTGCAGTTTCAAGAAGGTCATGACTCATGAATGACCAATTTGTCAATTGTTACTTTTATACTTATACATTTATTCCTTCATATTATTTATTTATTATATATAACTATTAAACTATATAAGAGTTCTGTAGTTTGCACTAATCTACAGTCTAAGCATATTACCTAATGGATAAGTATCCATATTAATTAATAATTATTATAGAATAAATTGTACAATAATTGTAGGTATGTTTATTGAGTAAATGACCTGTAGCTGTAGGGTATATTATATATTATGCTTAAATTATAATATATATTACTCTGTTCACTCATGTTCTTTGATTTTTACTATTTTAATATTGAGATGGGAACATAATTTATTATTTACCTCCTAACTTGTAGCGTTTTATATTATTAATTTCCAGCAATGAACAAAGTACTAGGTAAGTTGTAGATATCTATAAAAGTAAACATAGTACATGTAGGGTCTCGAAGACTCATTAATCCGAACATAGATACAGGGAATAATCGAAAAGAGGCGATAATTCGGACGGGTTGGAGCGTAACTTCGTCATGACGAGTCACCATACAATTCTTGTGTTTTATTTTATTGAGAATTAACACCTTTTTATCTAAAGATTTTTTTCAGTACAACTGCACAATAATTTTAATAATTGTATTCGTTGAATCCTAATAAATTATATTTAAATTAATTAACAAAAATTAATTTTCAAATTTAAATTGCAAGAAAATATATATTAATAAAGCCATATGCATAATCGCTACTAGGGAGGAGTGGCTGAGGGACTAATACCCCCTCCAAACTTGTAATTTCACCACCAAAATAAATGATTTAATTGTTTTCTAAAATATTATAAACCGTTTAAAATTCAACTGTATTCTAATTTAATTTTTATTTAAAGTTTATAATTATTAATTAATATTGCTTATGATAAATATCATTAATATCATATTACAGCTGTATGCCTGTATTCGTTTTTAAGGAAACAATTATTATACATATTTTACAGTGTCTACAATGAACTAGAATATACATACAGTATATATTATTAATGTAAAAAATAAACTTGAGTAAGTAAATTTTGTTTTTTGTTCTATTTTTAATTTAATATATATAAGGAATATGGTGGAATATGGTGGAAACGCCCAACGGAATACTTTTTATGTAATACCAGGTGGTTGCTACAGCTAGCATCAGTAGCATCCCTCCAAAATTTTAGCCTTATAGTTGAACCACAGGTCATATCCATACAAAACCTTTTCCCAATTCCGTTAATGAGACCAAATTGTTGACAATAACTAAGTCTTATGCACTTATTCATTATATCTCAACGGGACAGAGTCTCTTTATTATAATTTACCACACTATTCTTGGCGGCGTAAAGAAATGTCCGCTTTTAAAGATAATTAAATGTTCAATTAATTTTGCAAACAATGCTCATGTTTCTATTGGCGGTATGAGTAAAAATCGTCAGTATTGCTAGGCAATAAAATGGCCATGTGTGCTGGAGGAAAATTTAAATTTAATGAAATTACTCAGCCACTATAACCATTAAAAAGTTTCATTGATGACACTTATCGTCATTCTAAAGTTGTTCTCACTTTTCGATAGTATACGAATATTCCTATAATCCTACTTTTAATATGACGTATTTTGATGCCTCAGACATTGTGTGCCAAGGTATATTTAAAATTCAAGATCAGCTATATTAGCTGGTTCACAACTATACAGCTATTATACCAAGCACTAATGAAGAACTATACCTATATACTAATTTAATATTAAATATAAATAAATAATAATAAATAGAGCGAAATCATACCGAACTATTTCACAACGAAGTACCAGGTACCTTGGGGACTTAGGAAGTGGGAAGTACCTATCTTCAGTTTTGCACTTTTTGTCATTATTATATCTAATATCATTTATAAAAATTAAGCTTATTATTCATTGAATATAATAGATAGTCTAAATTAAATTAAATTATAAATTGTAATAATTAATAAATATTTTGTGGTTCTATTGAGGTAAAAGGACTTTCTTGTAATTATGTTGCCAGTGAGAGGTAGAAACTACTTTGTATACTTGTTCTAAAAATTTAAAATACTGAATAAATGAAAAATATTACAAAGGTATAACATCTTAAATATTATGTATGGAATACCTGTACCTAAGTTAAAGTTCATGGTCCACTAAATAAATAAATAGATCAAACCGTATTACTGTACATTCCGTAGTCTATACTATATTGTTTATTATATAATTTATTAATCATCCTTATTAATGCTTATTGCGTTTAAAATTTAAAATTTGATGAAACATAATATACAAAACAACTGTACATTTGAGTGTCTGACGTCTGTACATATCACTGACAAAGATAGATAGTATGTGCCCTGTGGTATCTACCCATAGTATTATTTATTAATTATTTATTATTATCTACATAAATTATTAGATATGCGTGTATACGCCATACCGGACATGTGGTATTTGACTTTTGATAATGATGAATAATAATAAATATTAATAGGCAAATTATAGCAGTAAGTACAATTATTATATTATCATCTTACCTAATCTAATGAAATATGAAGTACCTACTAAAATTATATAGGTAATAATAAATGGTCAATAGCTCACGATAATAAAATACACTAGTTACCAGAAGTCTAGAACTAAGTACAGCAGCTAAGAAGCGGGTTAGTTGCTCAGCTGCTGTATTATTTAACGACAAATATAATGTCGTAATATCACGTGGTAATAAAATATTAGCTCTACCTACTTAATATTTAAAATTTGTTTTGAAAGAATATAGGTAAATATATTTTATAAATACGTAGGAAATCAGTAGAATGCTCACATAAAATATCTGTATTTAAAGATAAAAATTGTTATAAGAAAAAAATATTTACATAAAGACGAAAAATTATATGATATAAATTGCAGAGTTGTGAATTTAATGTTGTTGCACATTGATCAATTTCATTAGATATAAAAATAATATAACTATATTAATGAAATGCAAATCTGTATTTTGTAGTTAAATGTCAAATGTGTGGTCAAAAGTAACTCAAAACAGTCAAAATAGTTCCAAATATTATTGCAAAATATAAATGTTTACGCATAAAATGTTTATTACCTACTGATTTTGTTATTGTTATTCTTATATATTAGTATTTATTTATATATATGTTTATTTATTTCTATACAATACATTAACTAAATATGAAATAGCCTATATGTAGATATTATAATTAGATATGAAACTATTCAAAATACAAATGTAATCGCATGTATTAATATATTAACAGAAATGTACCATAATATTTTGAAACTTTGGAAGGTTAATTTTCAATAAATAAGGTAATCCATTTACTCAACTTGCGTGTATATGTCAAGATCTGGGCAAGGACCTCAAAATGTTAATGCATCACTGCACTGGATTCCAAAAACGCACAGTTATTGTTATACTACTTATTAGATAGTTTTGGAGATGTATATTATTACAAGTGTAAAGCGAGTAATTAAGTAATATCATTTAGTATTTAGTATTATTAAAACCTTTTCACATTTCACAAAATAAATAGTAAATACTTATAATATTATAGTTGGGTAAAACACTTATATAGCCATATAAGTATTAACCATTAGGTACTATACTCTATAATGGGTTAGTATTTAATACATAACCATAAAAAAATATTGGTCTATCCATAATCCATACCGAAATTATTAGTGAATAGTGATTTCTACTACTGATTACTGATTAGTAATTAATTATACAAACTACGCGTCATTATTTATTATTTATAATACGGGCATATTATAACAATTTATGAAGATTTACGACAATTTTTAATGTGCCTACCTATATAGTATATAGACTGTAGGTAAACATAAAATTGAAACAATGTACAAAAAATAAAAATGATTAATTAATAATTCAGTAGTTTTATAACTTTGTATTTTAACTGGATGTTTATGCATTTATAACATCTAAACTATAATGTGGAGTATAGAAAATTGTTTCATTAACTTAAAAATTCTTATAAAAATATAATTTTTCAAATTTTGCATATTAAATTTTTGATGTTCACTTGCTTAATGCCTTGATCATTTTTTTTTACATTCATCATACTTCTTGTGTAATACTGCATATTTGAGGTTTTTCGTAACTTATTATGTCAAATATTCCGAACCAACGTATAAAGATTATTTTTACTAAAACTGGAAACACCTGCAATAGTACCTAACTATACTCATTAGATTGATACAATGAATAATGTATTATTTATTACGATTGGTATCATTTATGACGATGTTTCAATTGTGTTCCGCGTTTCGTTTCCGCGTTCGTTTGTTTTGTTTTTGTAATCAGTCTTATGGTGTAATGAATTTCTATATTATACAAAGGTTTATATTTATTTTAATATCCCTAAAAATTCAATACTATCATGACTAGATAATTTTATTTTTGAATTAAAATCGTTAGCTAATGATGAACTGTTTTATGCTATAAATTGTGTAATATTATATGTAAATGGTTAGGGACGATTTTTAGTGATTCAGCAAATTAATAAAAATATAAATATCAAAAATTACAAAGATTAATTGTCTCCATTAATTTATTAATAAATAGTAACTTGTTTCAAATACCTATTACAGAAAATTACTCTTTCATGAAGAATTCATTATGTTTTGAGTTTTTAAAATATACATTAAAAAAAAAAAAACATCATATTATGTAAAATATGATATTTTAAACGAATCCACAATAAGAAAAAAATATGTTCTAATTTGGATAAGAATTGACGAAACAACTGTCGTATATATATATGTATACTACCAATATCATAATCAGTGTTGAATCCAGACAATTTTTCTGAGGGGGGAGCTCACTTTTTTTTCATTGGTGAATGGTGATACGTCATTTTAGTATTATGAATTATATCTATTAATAGGTAGTTATTTTTATTATAATTTATAATTTAGACATTTCAAATTTATATAAAACTACAAAACAAATTAAAAACAAATTATTTATTTTTTATTTTTAAATCAATCTAAGGTTTTCACACATTATAAATCATATTACCTATTATTATTATTTATTGCAATTCAGAAACTATAAATATTGAAAAAATTACAAAATAAATTAGAAACCTATTAATTATTTATATTTAAATTAGTATTGTGCATTTAATAAATAAGTACATTTTGTTGAAAGTCAGAAAGTTGTATTTATCAGTGGGGGCGAAAGAATTTCAGGGGGGAGTTCGCCCCCCCCCCTGAAGTATACCTGGATTCAACACTGATCATAATTATTATGATATTAGATATATGAAAATGAACCAGAACAAATATTTCTTCTTGCAATCAAAATTTTGAAGGTTTGAATGTTTTTTTTACTTTTTTGTCTTGATAAAATATGTTGTAATATAATGTTTTATTATTATAGTCACAATTGATAACCTCTAACCAGTCTAACCTGCACTGAATAATGAATATAGTAAAATATACAAAAATCTTACTACGGTTCCTCCCTAATTATAAGTTATAACTTAAAAGTAAAATAATCTATTGAGCTGTTAGAGCTTTCTATGATAAATTTCTGAGCATTCTTGTAGTTGTAACCATATGAGACGCAGAAAAGTGAGCAGTTTAGACTGAGACCAAGAATTAAATTGCTTAGATGAGATCTAGATCGTCTATTGAGCTGTTTAAAAGTTAAGTAGAAAATAAAATAAGTGGCGACATCAATTTAGTTAAAAAGAAGACAAGAGTAATGCATAAAAAACAGTGAATAGTGAGTGGGAAATGTTAAGAACGAAGGCGACGTAGGTAGGAAACTGTTTTGTATTTTATATTTGTATGTGAAAATCGTGAACCAAGTAAAGATGGTGTAAGTCGATGTAATTTTATTAAATGGAATGTAAATGGTTAATTATAAAAGGATGCGAAGTTAGGAGTGGATATGAACAGATAAGTATTGCGTGCTCAAAGTTTTCAAGGGACAGCCGGGACAGGGGTATACCGATACCGAATGATGGTATTATTATAGTGGTCATATAGGAAAGAGTTGGAGTCAGATAAAATTGAAGATTCGTGACACAAATAATAGACATTTCAGTGAAGAGAAATTAATAGGAATGGAGAAGATTATTTATTTTTATGTATTATAACTTATAAGTGTAATGTGTGTCATTAAAAAAAATCTAAATTATAAATTATAACTATAGTTAGAGGTTTATGGCGATAAATCTAGTATAATATGATCTAAGGGTAAAAATTGATATTAAAAAAAAGAAAAGATATATTTATTGTTAAACATATAAAAATAAAATTCTTATATATAACTAACTTATAGTTCCATGTCATACCAAATGGATTCATAATAAGGTTTACAAACTGCAGCAATATTGATGAATATGCACGACTCACAAAAAAAAATTTCTCGCCATAAACCTCTAACTATAGTTATAATTTATAATTTAGATTTTTTTTAATGACACACATTATACGTATACATAAAAATTAATAATCTTCTCTATTCAATTACTTTTGTGAGTCGTGCATATTCATCAATATTGCTGCAGTTTGCAGACCTAATTATGAATCCATTTGGTATGACATGGAACTATAGTTAGTTATATATAAGAATTTTATTTTTATATGTTTAACAATAAATATATCTTTTCATTTTTTTAATATCAATTTTTACCCTTAGATCATATTATACTGGTCTACTATAGTAGTAATTATTTTTTGTAAGTTTTATCTAATATTCCAATGTAGGTAATTTCTATAAAATATTTTAGATTTCAAAGAACATTTAAAAAAAATATATTTTTATTATTATTAAATTTATTACCACGTACAGGTGCTCTTTATGCTACTGAATTGTGCATTTTATACGTTATGCTTATAATTCTATAAAGAAATTGTCCGTAAGCAGTGGCATATTTAGGAGGAGGGGGGGGCGAGAGTGGACAATCGCACCGGGCATCAAATTTTAAGAAGCATCAAGTTTATATTTGAAAAAGTGTTAATAATAATATTAATAGTGTTACATAAGACGTTTTTCATGCTTACTGCCTCAATTATTAAAATATAAATAATACTCAACCAATAATGCGGAATTTCAGAAATAAAATTGGTTATTTATAAAACACAATAGAGGTTGTATTTGTAGCGACGACTTTATATAACATAAAGTGATATACATTGTATACATAAGGATATTATTTTATGGGAGATTCATTAAGCTTAGTAGCGAAATATGCTGCTAGTTGGTACACTTGGTACGGAATTTTTTTATTTTATTTAAATTTTATGCACATTCGTTGTGAAATATTGAGCGACTGCAGTCAGACTAAATCCAAGAATAAAACAGTAAAAATATTGTCCAATACTCGATGGGCAGCTAGACACGAAGCTTGTTTAGTTGTTTAAGTCTTCTCAAAACTGGACTGAAATTCTTAAAGTGTTGAAAAGTTTTGTTGAAAATCCCAAGTAAAAATATGAATCAACTGGATTATTAAAAAATATGAATAGTTTAGAAATGTGTATTCTCGTTTCATTTTGGAATGATATTTTAGAGATATTTAATAGTACAAGCAAGACATTGTAGACTATTGAAATTGATTTAACAATTGTTATAAACCTATACACGGAATAGGCCACACAAGGATGACACATAAACACCTCATGGCCAAAGAAGAACCCCCTCAATGTGCAGCCTGCGGGGTTACACTAACTGTGAAACATATAATAACAGTGTTATCAATATTCAGAAGTTTTGGAGAAATACAACATTCCACCCAACTTGTATGGAGCTCTGGGACCGAGCAACGAGACCACATCGAACATGATAGCCTTTCTCAAAGGATCGGATTTATACGACAAAATTTAAACATATTGATAAAAAAAAAAATTGTAACATTAACTTAAATAGTAACCATATGTAGTTAGCATCATATAAACATTGTAATATCCTTAACATTGTATCTTAACAAAAAACTAATAGCTTTTGTTGTTGATGTTTTTTTTAGTTCAATTAATTAATTAAAAAACCTATACACATCTTAAAATTCAATGTGTAACAGATTTAAGAAATACTTTTCATACTATCGAAAAATTTTAAATTAAATAATACGAAGTTGCTATGAAAAATAAAAGATAAGCTCCATACGATGAATCACGTCAATGCGACACATCATTTATTGAAGCTAGAGAATCATTTAAAACAAACACATATTTTGTCATAATAGATTTATTGCATTCAGGGCTAAGGAAACGTAAAAACTCATAATATGATTATATTAATATTTAATACCTACTACTACGTTCGGATTTTTTTTCAAACATGTTTGATTTACCAGTAACTGAAGTAAGAAAGAAAGCTACCAGATTATTAAGTCAGTATCCTGATGATCTCGATGGATCATTTATAAATTATTGTATTCATTTTCATGGATATTTAAAAAGTTTACCAGGAAATTTATCAACAAAATATATTTTAGAGTTTAAAGAAATCATCAAAAATCACAAAATAGCAGATGTCTACGGTCTACACATATGTAGATATTGCGTTACGTATATGTATTTAATATGCTGTCCGGTTTCTAATACTTCAGCTGAACTGTCATTTAGTGTTCTGAAAAAAGTGTAATCATACTTAGAATCTTCAATGAACGACAACCGCTTAAACAATTTGGTGGTTTTAAATGTAGCATGTGAGATAACTAAATCAATTAGGTAGCCATAATAACGAGGTCGTTGAAGAATTTGCTGCCCAAAAATCTCATCGTAAAATATAAATGTTTATGTTTCTTTTTTTGAATTAAATGTTTTAATGTATTTTATTTTAGTTTTTAGTATAACTATATTACAGCTCGACAATATTATGTTATGTTTTAATGTATATTATATTTTATACTTCTATAGGTAGTTAGCCTAGTTAGGTATAAATATATGTATGATTATGTTGTTATTTTTGAATCTTGGAATATTATTTTAATAAATTGATAATAAACGTATATATATATATATATGCCTAAAAGATTTTATAATGATTCAGTATTTCAGTCCAATAACTACATAATGATTAGGTGTCTATATATTCAGTAGCGCAACTAGGATCTACTTTCAGCGGAAGGGGTGGGGGTTATACATATAAAAAAAAATTTTTTTAATGAGAAGGTGCACTATACCCTCCCACCCTGGTTACGCCACTGCCAATATTATTTAGGACTTGATTAATTAGAGATTCTACGTACCCAAATAATTGGTAACTTATTAATAATAAGCATTGTTTAAATAATAAATATACAATATATCTTCTTCTTCGACTTCTTAAAGGCCAATAAGGCCCATTGGCCATTGCCACAACACAAAGATACCTACTACCTATAGCCTATAGGTACCGGCATCCATCTAACTCTATCCTGAGCTCATAGCTAGACAGTAGACGTGTTTACGGGTTGGGTCAAGTTAGCAATGCTTCCCCCCTCCCCCCGGCGGACTGTGCTTCAAACAAAATGCCAGAATAAAAAAAAGGTATGCTGTGTCCGTGTGTACTCTGCAGTTCCTATAGATTCGATACATTGTAATTTTTGTATCTTGTTTTATTGCTACACACAAATAACAGAACATTTTATTGATATTTGAGCATTTATTAATTAGTGATTATATTATCATATAGGTAATATTATGTTCATCAATTCTCTATAACTACATAACATGGTTAAGTAATATTATAAATATTATGTACCTATCTGTTTTTAATTTAGTTTTAGGTAAATGTATTTTTATTGTTTTGACAATGGTTATAATTTTTTATCATAATTAAAAAATATTCTTATAATTGTGAATTTTGTAACATAAAGAATGTCTAAAAATTAGGTATCACGATTTAAAAATTTGTCGTGCCATTTTGGCCACCAAAGTTTGAACACGCCTATGGCCTGTGGTACAGTTTCTCCATCCCGAATTCGTGAGATAACTAAATCAATTAGGTAGTCATAATAATGAGGTCATTGAAGAATTTGCTGCCCAAAAATCTCATCGTAAAATATAAATGTTTATGTTTGTTTTTATGAATTAAATGTTTTAATGTATTTTATTAATTATTTGTTTTATTTAATTTTAATTTTTAGTATATCTAATGCAGCTCGACAATTATATAGGTATTATATTATGTTTCAATGTATATTATGCTCTATATTATATTATGTTTTATAGGTACTTCTATTTAGGTAGTTATAAATGTATATATGATTATGTTGTTATTTTTGAATCTTGAAATATTTTTTTAATTATTATAAAAAAGGTAAATAAGTGTTTAAATTTTAGAGGCAATAAATTATATGTACCCAGCCACCCAGGGCATCGAATTTCTAAATTCGCCAATGGCTGTAGGCGGTACTATTATTTTATTATTGATAGTTGATACTATTATTTTAGTGTCAACTCGCGCGAACGTGCAAATATGAAACGTGCTATTTATATTCCATTAAAAATATAAAATATATACTAAATTTTGAATGAGCATGGAGTAATACAATATAAAAATACAATAATATACAATGTTTTTAAACTTATTTTAAAATTGCATGTATGATTGTTTAAAACATGGTTAATTATATTTTTATTTGGCAATATTTGCATGTATTTTTGAAATCTTATAAGGTAATAAATATCCTAACATTCCTAACCCTAGTTATAACTATTTGACTATTTGAGTAATTAATCTGAGTATAAAAAAGGACAAATGATACATTTTCAACTTTCAAAATTTTAAACATACCTAAATAATTCTATGAATCATCATCTTAATAATTACCTTCAGTGAGTCTATATATTATAGACTATATAGTAGATATAATAATTTTCCAAATTAAATTTACTTCAATAATATTGATTGGTAAAAAGTTCTTGACGACTGGAAAGAATAACACCGATGGATACTAATGATACTATATCACTATCTGCATAATTATGTAGAGTGTAGACGATTTGCTGACGGACAATTTCCTACTTTCATATATTCCGTGTATAGTTTATCTATGGTACGCGTGTAAAGTGTAAACTGTACATTTATCTAACCTAGACCTATAAAAAGTAGGTAGGTACCTATGTTATGTAAATTAATAACAACATCGTTTCATTATATACATATTTTTGGCCAGAATAAAAATTGCTTTCCTAAATTATAGATAGGTATGGTATAGCAATCCAATTTAGATACTTAAACATATATCAAATGTATATATAATAAATACAATTAGCGTTGTACACCGTGGTAATACATAACAACAAATTGCAATTTATTTTGAAATAGTTACCTACACATAGTAACAGGGATAACAAGTTTAAAATTTAAGTTATGAAAAAAAATACGTTGAATATTATATATTTATAATTATAATGATTTATTGATTTTACAACTTAACTTTGATTACTCAAATCTAATATACAATTTACAGATTGTATAACAGGACTATAATGCTAAAACGTTTAATACTAATACGTATCTTCAATAAAACCAATATAAGTTAATACCTATATTATTGTAATTTGTTAATTAGATCATAAATTTAGTATAATTTAATAAATAGATGATATATAATACTCATAGAAATTATAATAACTAATAAGTACATTATTATTTTTAGGAATATTATACCATGACTATAGAACTTGTATAACTAGTCGGTTTTCAATTAGTTATGTTCATGAATCATGATATAGGTAAACATTAAAATAATTTTAACACACTATATTTACCTAAGTAATAAATTATAAATATAGCATATTAGCACTATGCAGTCTGCAGAGTTTATAATTTTTTATGTTATTGATATTGATAGTTTGATAAATTTCGTGTCACGGAAACATCATTATAGATTTATAGAAAGTTATAGTTCTAATGAGTAATGTTTTTACTTAGAACAATAATGATTAATTATATTAATATCTTCTAATGATGCCTACATTTAGGTATTGATTATAAAGTTTTTATTTAAGTAACAACATAATAGTAGGTTGTATAAACAAAGTGTTAAACATTGAAGAAGATAAGTGATAAGCTGATTTACTGATTACTAATAAGTAATAAGATATAATATTATGAATAATTATTAATATTTAGCTATTAGCTGTGTTTTTAGATTAAAACATTTAACAAGGATGAAAACTATGCATAAATACCCTATCCTATTAACTTACCAATAAAAAAAAGATATACACTTAATAAAATATTATATTTAATCATAATTTATTATAATTTTAGTTGATTACTTACCACTATAATGAAGTCTGTTAGAGGACTCAAAATTGATTACAGCATTCTAAAAATTTAAAAATTTAAACATTAATATCTAAATAATGTTTATTTAATTTTTAATTGTAAATAAATATGTATAGGTAATTATACATATAAAGGTAGGTACTATATCTGAGTCACGATAATTTAAAGTTGAATCGGAATAAAAATCGCTTCGAGATAATATGTATTATTCTAGATAGGTATACCTAACTCTATTTAACCTGACATTTAACCTCAAGGCTCAATGGAAATAAAATGAAAATCGAGTTGTCAAGTTTTTGAGTTACCGAGATTTGAGTTGTTGCGACTCAACTGTCTCGACTGTACCTTATCTATATCTATATTATATGGTATTATGGTAATATTTGTTGGTTTGTGATTACACCTTTGAGAAGTTGATGGCTAAGGTGGAAACACAAGAAGTAGGTACCTGCTTAAAATAACACCGTACTGAATTTTATTTTAAGAGGTAATATAATCCAAGAACTACCTACCCACCCAAGAAATTTAAACATAACTATAGACAACGCTCTGTTTTACATTATAGGTGTCAAGAGAGTAGCAAATCACTGAAGTTGATGATGTGTTAAATTTAAATACAATGATATAAAATCATTGTGTACGAAAAACGATTCTGAGTGGGTCTATCATACTATTATATATTACTAAGTATAAGGCTAAGTATACTATAAGTAGGTATATTTTATAATATTGTTATTAAAGTAATATAGTTATATCTATTATATTTTAGTCATTAGTACCTACTTCAGCCAGTTAAATTCATTTTTGATTACGAATTTACAAATAGGTATATGGTGTATATAACTAAGTATAACTGTTAAGTGTAAAGTTAGAAGGTGCTAAAATAATTTATTCCACAACCCCCCAGGAGGTACATCCACAAACAACAATGATAGAGATTAAATATATTTATTTAACATATTATTTTTGGAATAACTTACTATCTTAGACGTTAGTAATACTTAATTATGTACGATCGCGAATTTATGTACCAATACGTAAGTATAAATCATAAATGTATAGGTATTTTATAATTTAATATGTATAGCATTGTAGCCATTAGATATACAAATTAATTTAATATTTTAATGAATCAAATATAACTACTAATTTTCCTGCATATTAATGATTTTAAATTCTTATTTTATACATTGATATTATATAAAATTAGTGTCTTTAATATAATAGTTTTGTTCAAAATATAATATAAAGCGTTATTATTGATAGGGTTTAAAGGATCATTTTAGAAATCTAATAAAAATGGCATAATAATAGAATTCTTAATAATTGATGATTAATTCTGTGAATTTGTTACCTAATCTGGCTAATCACCTTGTGAAGTGTTCAAGTGTATAGTGTGTACCGGAAGAACATGGTGCATATCTCTGACTATATTCTATTCTATACTATACTTGTTCGTTGTTCAATTCTAGTCTCGTTCAATGTCATTTTAAAGAATAAAAGAACGTGGTATTACAAATTACAATACATACGAATATATAATATACATTGTGTTAATCAAAGTATGTCCTACCTTTAAAATTGCATCTAAATTTACTATTATACTATTCTTTGAAAATATATAATCTTTATTTACTCTTTGTAAACTCCTTGATAAGTTATTAAAATATTTCATATTTTTAGCAATTATTGTAAAATTGCATAGATTCTACATATTTCTAACGTCTACAGAACCATTTACAGGTTAGGTTGTCTCAGAGACGGCGCGAGGGGGGGGGGGGCAATCGGGGCAGTTGCCCAGGGCCCCGCGATTTTAAAATTATAATCGAGGCCCCGCAGTTCTTAAATTTTATTTTATACTGTTCAGAGATTAGTTAGTTTGGATAATATGTAATGTGACTGTTATTTATTTTGCCCGGGGCCCCGCAAATCCTAGCGCCGTTCCTGGGTTGTCTTGTATAGAGGTGTCGAGGTGTGTGTCTTGTATAATATATAACGTACTACACTCTTGATATATATATAACTTATAACTTAATTATAAACAATAATAATCAAAGGGACATAAAATAAGCGGAAAGCGGAACTTTGACAAATTTTTATAACTCATAAAAGATTGTATTTTGCAATTTTGCTATAAAACAAATATTCACGAAAAATGAATAACTAAAACTATATAAGCACTGGTTACTTATAGTACCTAAATATAGAGATAATTGACCTATTACGTAACTTTTAGGGAATAACATTATCTGTGAGATTTTTTTTCGATGTTTAAATTTTCAATTAAAAAATGAGTGTGTGAAATATCAGAAATTAAAAATGTTCATATCTCGCTTGAAAATTAAAATATTGAATAAAATCCAGCGCTGAAGCACTTATAATCTTCTTTCCTAGAAGTTTGATGATAAACTCACTCCAATATCATAAAAATTCACTGCACACTGAAGCTAGTATACAAAATTTTTCTGTATACTGTATGTCATATTGTCATATGTGTAGAGAAAACGGGAACAAATCTTAACTCTAAATTGTATTATTAAAATGTAGGTAGGTACAATTATTACTGCTAAATAGGTAATCAAGACAAATTTTACGGGTAACCTAATTAAAATTAATTGAAAGATAACAGTTTTTTTTACAACTCATTTTAATTCTATTGAATTCTGAATTACTTTTTGATGTCCATATAGGTACACACAGAGTAGGCTTTAATTTAAAAACTCATAATTGCCTATAGTTAAGTAATTTTAATATTTTTTTAACAAAATGTATTATGTACATATATAGGTATAATATATTGTACATATTTAAGTATTAAGTGTTAAAGATTGTTAAAGATGATTGATATGCATATTGCATGATATAGTAATCCGACATGAATTTGAATTTTATACATTTAGGTACTACATGTAGTATGATGCGATACCTACTCCTCAGTTTAAAAAGACACAACGTATTTTACATTCTCAGAGACATTAAAAATTAAAAATTACTGTACAAAATATTTTGTATTTAATATATACATATTTATATATTGTATAATGTATATAGTCTGTATAGAAATAGAAAAGCTATTGTTTTCCGTATGTATATGTAATAAATGATAATACTGATTACTGGCATAGTGCGTATATACAATGATAGGTGTACGCACTTAAACAAACTTATAAGTTATACTATTAGTCATTAATTTATAGCCTTATAGGTATCTACCAAGTTTATGTCTCTATGACTCTGTATTACTAAATTTATACTATATAATAGTATTATAGTGGCTAGTACTGCTGATTACTAATTTATTTGCAAATAATAATATTAGATAACACAATGAATACACAGGGTGATAGTAATTTACCAAGGATGCTCATCCTTATTTTTACATGTTTTTTAGACAGGATACAATTTTTTTGTCAACCAATCTTTCCAATTAAATTATATGATTGTATTACAATTTGCATGGTACCTACCAATAACTACAATATTATAATTTATAACATATAGTATAATTTTATTTAAAAAAATACTTTATTATATTTATCGTTAGTATAGGTATTATATCGATTATTATTTTTTTTAAATTGTGCAAAATTTTAGTAATATTATATAATATGTTACATTATTATATTAAATATATTATATAGTCTATATTTCGCGTTACTGTAGCAAACGCAACCAAATATAAACAAATTAGTAAATAGTATTTTGTTAACATATTTTGCAATAAGTAAGTGGATAAGCTGTATTTTTGGACCTACTATAATAATATAAGAATTTTTTTGCCCTATATATTTGTTAAGTTAAAGTTAAAAAAATTACCAATAAAATCATACAATTAATATAATATTGTTCAATGTTTTCTGTGAAGCACAAAATATATCAAGTTTTTTTTCTTTTAAAGATGAATTTATTCTATAGTTCTGAATTTTGGAATTTTGAAATAAAATAAATTTACTGTCTATACTGTGTGTGTGTTGACACAGGAACCTTCTGATGATCCCTAACTTATTTTTTTTATATTTTTCACCCATTACATTTGAAAAAAATTAGTTTTTTTAATTACCTTATTTATAGTAGGTTTTAAAACCTATACACATTTTCAGTTACACAAACTGTGGTTTTAGATTTGTTGGTTATATACAGGGTGTAATAATAGCTAAATAATTAATATAGTATAAAACTATAAAATATCCTAGTGAGACAAACCATCTACGTTCAGAATCGTTAGGTTAGATTAGGTTAGGTATAGTTTTTGTATACAATGATATTATATCAATGAATTCAAATTTAATACCATCTATTACAGTAATCCACTTTTAACCACTGTATAGCAGAGCGATATCCACTTACCCGCTTTTTTTCTTTTAAAATGTACTTATCAATTATTATACATTAGTAACATGAATAAACTTAATAAGCGGGTGAAATATACCCTTAACAAAAGGCTACTGCGCAATAAACGTCATAATATGATGTCGAGTCATGAGGGTCAAGGCCTAACATTACATATTTCCTTTTTATTGTAAGTAAAATACTGATAATACTAAAATTATTTTAATTATTTAACAATATTATTTAGTTGGTATTTCCATAATTACCGGGATAAAACATATTATAATGCTTAAACTTTTTGATAAGATAATAAATGATGATGATTTGTATATAATATATTTCAATGAAACCAGTATAAATGGAAAAATAAATTTTATTTTTATCGTGTACTGAACTAACAGAAGTAAAAAATTGTGTTAATTATTTCTTTAAGTGTTATATAAACATTTTTATTGGTCCAAAAACTAAAAAATGTTGAACATAGGCACAAAAAAAAAATATATATATATATTTGTAAGATTAGTAAATTTATCTCGTATAATAAATGATATCAGTTAAAAATTAAAAAAATATATTTTATTCAGAAATTTCATTAATAATTTACAACCTAGAATTATTTATACCTCTTAGTAAATATTAATGTATTATAAATATTCATCATAATTAAAAAAATATTGATCTTGTTGTAATATTTACTTCAGTAGTTCAGTGTCTATTATAGTTACTTGAAGTGATTCTTTGACCTTTAAACAAAATAACAACTATACAGTGAACTACTAAAAGGAATTTTGTTGACTCATAATTTATATATGATTTAAAAAGTAAAGAAAATGTGCAATTTAATAACGTATCCAATTAATTTTTCCAAGTAGATAGTAAATAAACATATTAAATTGTTGTTGACATAAAAAGTATAATACTAATCAATTTGATTTTTCACATTTGTTGATGTATGTCATATGTGACGTAGGTACAGACAAGTAAGACAACAGTTAAGTCTTGACCTCGAATATTATCAATGTATATAATATATTTATAATAAAAGCAAAAAAACAAGCTGTAGGCTTATATCTGTATAATATTCGGTACCTAAGCTGTTCATAACAATCACATCACAAAAATATGTTTTTGCAAATATCAAGGTCATTTCCAAAAACGATTTTAGTTAGGTATTGTAAACAGATAAACAGATTAATATACAGAAGAATAGTAAAGTTGTTTTTCATTCATAAGCCAAATAACAAGTTCGATATTATTATTTTTATTAAATGGGATTTATTAAAAAAATAATATTCATTTCCAACAACAATTTTAGTTATAGTAAACATATCAATAGGCTATATAACATAATATTATAAAATGTACTAGGATTTTATTGTATAGCTATATTATTATAGATATTATTTTCCAAACTTATTATTTTGTTCTGAGTAAAAATATAAGGGACACTACAAATTTGTTTACAGATATAAATAAAAAATATTTACCAATCAAAATTGTTTTTTTTTAATTTGAATTAATCCTCGGCAACTATGGCCATTGGCAACAACGGGTTTAACTAAAATTGTTTTTTATTTATAAGCCAAACAACATGTTTTTATTTATTTATTATCAAATGAGTTTTATTTCAAAAAATAATTATTTTCAACAACGATATTAAAATCATAGGAAACAGATAAGCTAATTAAAACATTTACAGTCGAGTACAGTCGATATCTCAAATCTCAATGGGAATAAAAATAAATTTGACCTAAGTATTTTTCGAGTTATAAAATATAAAAAAACAACTTGAGAATGTTTCAAGATGCAAGAAAAAATACAAGTTATCGACGCTTTACTGTACAAAAATAATATTTTATAAGTTAAAATAGTAAGTGAATGTTCAATGTCTGATAGACAAATACAGCAAATCCCCCTTCCAGATCTTTTTGTGTTTCATGTGAGTAAATTTGAAAAATAGGTAAAAGTGGTGACTTTCTAATAAATCAATAATATTTCAAACAAAAAAATACTTGTAGAACAAAATTGCAAAACGAATAATAATAATAATAATAATTTAAAAATATTTAATCATTATAAAATAACATTTTGATATATTAATATACCTATACTATATTTATTACCTATTAATTATTATTATCATCATAATATTATTTTTTTCAGATCTTTAATTTTATTAATAGGAACATAATACGTACAATTTTTCAAACAAAATATTTTTTTTTTTTAAATTGTTATATTAAGAAAAGTAAGCCACATTAATAAATAAAACGATTTTAAAGACTTTATTAAATTATGTTTATAACTATGAGAGAATATTATACAATTTATAGAATGTAAAAAAAATATTAATAGTTTTCAATATTTATTTTCGTGTTTAATGTTAAAAGAATTGCCCTGTACCTGTAGGTAGGTACTAAACTACTAAAAGTAGCTATAATGAATGGTTTGTTATATGTTTTATTTCGAATTTTGAGTTATAAATCATATTATAATTAATTTTAAGTGAATGCACATTAATACTTTAAAAAAATACTTTTTCGAAGAGTGAAATAAAAAAAGAACAAAACAAAACTAAAACAGCTTTTTAACTAAATATTATTTTTAAGTAGTCATTTTTAGTAAGTTCTAAACAAGTAGGTGCCAATTATTATCAGACTACGTAAATTGTATAGATTACTATTTACTTGATTCCAATATAACATTCTCATATAATTTATTAAATGAATATCATATTATACTGTCTAAATGTTTAATATTCTAATGTCTATGCTACTTATAACTATAGCTCATAATCGTACAATAGCATATCACCGGTGTCTAGTATGTACAGCCGCTGTCAGAATTTTCATACCCAAAGGTTTATGATATTAATGATGATATTTGACCTAACTATTCTGACTTTCAAATGAACAGGCCAATTTTTATACAATCATACATGACTTTTGATATGGCTTTGTATTTTTCATATTACTAATCTTTGATAAGTTATTACAAATAATGAAATGTAATCTACATTCTACATTATAATATTTTAAGAAATAATAACTATTTTTAGTTCCAAATAATTTTTTTCCTCTTTACGATTATTAATTATAGGTACCTATAATACTTTTATAGATCTTATTTAGCTCATGATGATAAAATTATTTTAAATTTAAATTGTGATAATTCTGGGATGACAATTAATTTTTGATTTGATTTGTATTTAATGAATACTACCTGCAGTCTATCTGTAATAGGTACAATTATATAGTATATTATAGTATAACTATACAGTATGTTAAACGATAAAGGTAAGATGTGATATTTCAGACGCATGACGCTGAACTTAATTTGTGGTTTTTTAATTGCATAAGAAAATTAGTACCATACCTATTTAAAAAAAATTTTAATTAAAAAAAAATCAGAGCATGTGTAAGAATACAAATTTTTTTTTAATTATACCAACCTATCCCCCTTTTAAGTTTACCATGTGTTTGAAATATTTCGTGTTGAATTTATCGTTGAAATGTGTCACACACTATATAGTTAGTAGTTACTACCATTTAGCAGCAAAACATAAAAATAAATGTAAAATCTATAATATTAATAAATAATAATCAATAACATTTCAAAGTGTCAATAATCATTATAAAAATATTTATTTTCGTCGTAAGTAATCAAGGCTGGATTTAGACTTATCGATGCCTGGGGTAAATCATTTTTAGCCCCATATAGAAGCATAAAAAATAAAAACACCCAAAATCTAAGTAGTTAAAGAAAAAAAATTTCTAAATGTCCACACCATAACTAATATCTACTAAAAACGTGATTATTTTAAGTTTGAAATACCGCTATTTATGTATGTTCAAAATTAATTTAAAGATAATAATATCATGATAATTTAACTAAACCTTCATAATTTTCTTATTGATATTTAAAGAAAAAAAATGTTTATAAATAGCTCAAAACATGTAAAAAAAATTTATAAAACATAAAGGTTGTATATAAAATGATAGTTTAAACTTTAAACAAGGGATGAAAATTTAATGTGGCCATGATCATATTTTTTTGAATTAGGTACATCAAAAATAATAATGGAATTTATTGTCAAAAACTGGTTTTAACTTTGACTATAAGAGAATCTCAGCTTTTATTTTATTTTTTGTTTGTTTTCCTAATACTTTTGAAAACTATATTAGCTAACTAACACACATAATTGTAAAATCTGTGAGTATATTCATTGGGGCGCTTAGAATCTAAAATTTTTTTTTTTTTTTTTTTTTCTTTATTTGAGATAAACAATCTATACCTTAGGGGCACAATAAGTTTATATGGTTAGAGAATTTACAACATGATACGCTTGACGTGAGAAGTCATCCACTAATGACACTCAAATTGATTGATTTTTTTTTTTAATTTTTTAAATTTTTTTTTTTTTTTATTTTTAGAATAATTAGTTAAACAACTGATACTCTGTAAATGATTAGTTGAGGGCAGGGGGGTGAGCAAGTAGGTCACGACACCATTTACGTTTTAAACGTCTGGGTGGGTTACCAGGAATAGTATGGACTGCAAGATTACGTATTAGCGGGTTGCTATTTGAGGAAAGACGATTGTGGAAGCGTTGGTAATGATCTATAGCTTCTTCATGTACCAGTTTCATTTTTAGATCAGTGTGAATAGTGTGGTTTGAGACGTAAGGAGGAGCGTTTAGAAGTTTCCTGAGTGCTATGTTTTGAAAAGTTTGTATTTTGTTTATATTTGATTTTTTTGCATTACCCCATAACTCTATTCCATAAGTCCAGACTGGTGGAATCTAAAATTAAAATCGTTTGTGTTCACTGAATGCCCCAATACCATTTTGTTGTCAGGTGACATCTTGACGTTTTAATTTTGCATCCCAAATTATAATATAAATATAAATCAATATTTATTTTTGAAGTTAATATTTATTTTTCAAACAGTTCCTAAATCAAGGTTCAAAAAATTATAAATTTTTTAAATAGAATCCCAGAATCCAAATGTCCCCAAAATATCAGTTGTCTATAACAAGTGCCCATAAAACCCTCTGTCAAATACGGCACGGGGATGGTATAATAATTGTTAAATAATACTATTGCACTGCTACTTGCTAGTCAATGTGTGGGCTTCGATCCCATGCAGCAAAAAAGTTTTTTGTTTTGAAGATAATGGAATATTTAGAAGGCTAAATCTCCCCCCCCCCCCCAAAAAAAAAAAAAATGATTTATGAGCTATGGTACAACACCTACTTATGTATCTGTTTAATATTATTATATATAATATTATATACATAGACACAGGGTTTAAACTAAATTTAGATTACAATTTATACTAAATGATTTAATATAATACCTAGGTACCAATATAAAAAATTATTTTATTTTTTAAGAATGGTATAACACTATAATAGCTTAATTAATAATTGCCTTTACTATAAATTATAATTATAGGAATGATTTATTTACTTATTGATAAACTATAATGCTACCAATTATTCATATATTAGCATAAATGATGCATAATACATTTAAAATGTTAATCCAGTTAGTCTTTATTTGTAAATAGTTAGTATTTACCATTTACCTATAATAATTAGACATCTAATACCTAAAAAACTATAATAGTCTATAATACTAACAATTATTCTTATAGGTATTAAATAACAACAATAATAATAGAGATTAATGACAGACAACTATTAATACACCGAACTTCAGCTAGGTAGATTTTATTTGTATAATTTACAAATAAATAATCATACCTACGTTTATATTATCATTATTATCAAGTTTATTTACACACAATAGTTAGATAGGTATAAAATAATATACATACTAATAAATCAGAAAAATCAATAAAAATCTATATTTTTAAATTAACAATTAGTTCTTATCAAAATACTATGACAATTTTATTACTATTAAAAATTTTCAAAACACTTAATTTTTAAGTAAAATTGTTTGTAACTAAATATTTGTAATATAAACATTCATAAAAACGATGATAATATTAATATTTTATTATTTTAAAAACATATTAAAACAAGCATTTGAGATGAAAGTATGTTATAAGGTAGGTAAATTTATAATTTACATTTCATTTAGAGCAATCACTATATATTACATCGAGTATGATATAATATCATATAATATCACATAATACATAAATATTAGCATAAAAATCTTACCAGTCAAAATCATGGCATAAAATATAAATCGCCAATATTATTAAAAACTTGTCTATTACGCGAGTAAAATACAAGAATAAAACATACGACACCAACCACTGCTTAAAACTGACTGACCGACTATTAATCCGCTCGGTTTGGTTGCTCAGCCATGGCTGATGTTTTAGTATAGGTATAATATAGTTGTTTGTTTTTCATTTACCTTCATTTTTTTTTTTTTTTAGTATGCTTGCATTATTTAATGATGGTTATATGGTACACATTAATCTTAAATCATTGGATTAAGGCTTATATTAATATATTATTATTACATTTAAATTATTATGTATATATCTTTAATTAATTAAAAAGCAGGTACCTAATACTTAAATCTACAACAAAAATAATGCTTCGAAAAATGTGAATACTTCCTACCTTTATGTATATGTAGTTATTGTAGTTTATACTACTATACTAACATTTTAAGTAAGTAGTTTTGTAATAATTACTTATAGAACGATACCTACATACAGAAGTATATTGTTCATTGCATTATGTAAATATTTTAAAATTATTGACAGGTATGAATTTCAGAGTTAAAAGATTATTTTTCAAAGAAACAATAAACTAAACGCATTTGTGTTAATGCGGCTGTAAATATTTTAAAAAAAAGTTACCTACAAGCTTCAATAATCCAATTGAAAATAAATTATAATTTTATCTTTGTCCTATGATCATAATTTCGATGGAGATAAGAGTATACCAATTTTAAATTTTGAGTATATTGAAATATAATAAATTCATCTTTTACCCAACTCCTACGCTACATAAAATAAATTTTTCAGTATTTAGTCTACTAAATGCCTTATTATACCTATAAAGTATTCTTGTAGGTAGGTACCTACTTATACAGTCGCAGTAGCAAAAAAAAAAATTTAGTTATTATCGATACCCAACGTCACTAAACGAAGCAATACAATATACAATATTTACATAATTATTCGACTATTTTTTGTTCATGCAGTACAAAAATAAAGAAGGTACCTACATAAAAAAAAAGTTATACTGGTACACAATTTATACAACTTTATGTATTTACGATAAGTATACGTAAATATATTTAATAATAGAAACTTCAATTAAATTGTAAACAAAATAAAATACTAACAATTTTTAAAATAGACTAAAATGTATTTAAACAGATAAGGTGATGTTGTAGGAGCTGAAATATTCTTAAAGATAACTTTGGCACAAAAATTAAAATGTTGCATATAGTACTTTTGGCAGGCTCTAATAATGACCGTATTTTTTTAACCAAGCAAAAACAAATAAAATTTGAGACATGATCTTCACTCATGTCATATTTGTGTAATATTACTAATATTAAAGCTCTGGTTCGTTTTCAATTACAAAATTACATTTAATTTATATGAAATACATACAATGTTATTAGGTAGGTAGATACGTGAAAAAATGATTTAAGAAAATCTAAAATTTTGAATATGTCGATAAATAGGATAAAAAGAGGTTGAATATTTTAAACATTATATTCATATTATAAATATTTGGTGAAAAATTCAACTCTCTATACTGTATAGTCTAAACAGTTGTTTATTACCTTTAAAAAAATATTGAAATAGCAATTATACTTTTGAGTTATGAGCCTGCCAAAGTATCAATTATTAGACTTGATGAGCTACCATAAATTATTCCCAAAATTTAAGATTAAAACATTTTTATTTTTAACCATTCAAAAAGTGATGACGTACATAGGAAAACAGATGGACAAGTTATTGTCGCTCTGCTGTTTAGTAGGTGGGTAACTGTAACGTAGTTGCGAAGCTTCAAAGGAGACAACATCTACCCACAATCTAAATGAGAACAAATAATTTGATTAGTTTAATTTAAATAAAACATTTATTTTCCAAATTTGAATGTCATAAATCATAACAGATTATATTATTTCATTGTTTGTCAACATTTTTTGTTGTTATTCTGTTTCACGTTCTAATTCTATTCTTACTGCTTGATATTGTTAACTATTTGTGGGTCACACATGCAAGCTGACAGCGCCCGGCGCTGCGGGTTAATCCAATAAACATCAAAGTACAGACAGTACAGTATAATATAGTATTATAGAATAAAAAAGCGGGTAAGTGGATGTTGCTCTGCTATACAACTGGGTTACTGTAATGGATGATATTAAATTTGAATTTAATGATATAATTGTATACGAAAAACGATTCTGAGTGGAGACGATTTGTCAGTCTAGGATATTGTTATACTATATTAATTATATTGTTATATTAAAAAAAAAAATTTTTTTTTAATGTAGGTATCTACTATATATTGTAAAATAAATTCCAAATTAATCAAATCAGATTCATAATGTACCCGACTCATTCATATTTTATAGTAAATACAATTTGTTATTAAGTATATTAATATAAGTCATTAACGACATTAACTATTAATATTAAAATATAAAGTATACTCTATAGAAATTAGAGTATCCACGAATATTATTTTTAAATTACAACAATATGACTCTAAAATTGTTATTCTTGATTATTTAATAAGTAATTTCATTCAAATTTTAACTTAAAATAATTTTAAAAAAAACTATATTTGTTTAATTTTTAGATTTTTTGCAGCAGAATTAAATACTTACGTGAAACCTTGTTTTAAATTTTCAATCCTAAGCTAAAAAATATAAACGTTTTATAAATTTTTAACTATTGAAAATTTTGCTAATTTTCAATTTATCAAATTTTTTCAAAATTTAAACTTTAATTGATTAAAAAAAAACGTGCCTAATATGTATTTTTAATATTTTCCAATTGCTATTATACCAACTTACAGGGAGCCTCATATTCAATTTTCAAGTTTTTTGACCCAACAGATAAAATTGTATTGGCATTTATAGAATAAAAAACGAAAAATGTCAACTGTCTATAAATAACTTAAAAATTGTTGAAATATTTTGAACCGTCAATTTTGACTTTGAAAGTTCTGTCTTCTAGAAAATGTTTGATCAAGCGTAGCAAGTTGCCATTGGAATTCTTTATTGCTGTTCCAATTCATAAATGAAGTTGCTCGAAAGGTTTTCAAATTGTTCTACACCGTTTGATGACGATATCTGTCCTATTTCTACAGTATTTATGTTGATATTTTTAGATGGTATAGTTTCAGACATCGTCCAATTGACTTATCACCGAAAGGTCCTAGATCAGGGGTCAGCAAGAAATTTCTAATGGAGTCCAAAAGATTAAAATAATAAATAAATGAGGTCCAACGAAATAAATTGTTGTCAAATCTTTTTTACAATACTACAATAGTCAAATTATATATTTTTATTATAGTTAAATAAAGACAAAAAAAAAATTAAGACAATGTCAACATATCATGTTGACGATCCAGTGTTATCTGCCTTCCACGGTTCGGATTCGGACAGCGGTCCACCAGTAAAGTTGTCGACCGTTGTCCTAAATCCTTATTGTAGCACTAGCCAATATTATAGTCTGCGATATTGTACTCATGATCCCATTTAGATTTCAAAATTATTTTCTTACCCTAAAGTCCATTAAGTGTGGATTTGGATTTACTGGTATAGTAGTCAATATATGTAGTTATTAAATAGCTCTGTAAACGTGAAAGAAAACTGAAATTATTTTCTAAAATTAATATTAATAAAGTCTAATATTTATCTATGGCATAACTAATCAGTAATGATCACTAATGATAATTCACTCGACATTCGGAAATACTATGAAGATTATAGAAGTACCTATTTAGTATTTGGCACGAACTTTTATAAAAAAAAAATATCCAACTGATAAATTTTTAGACTAACTTATAAAAATAATTTTAACTTAATGTTCAGAGTGAAAACTGTAATGGCTATCTAATTATTTTGCGTCAGATATTTTCAACGGGAAATATTGACTCAAATTTAATATTATTTCAATTAAAATGTACACGATTGAAATTTATATACTAAAGCCATTGCTCAGGCGGCAACGGGTAAACCTAACTAACCTAACCTAACCTAACCAAACCGTAAAAGCTTACCTGCAGCTTATGACGTACCTACAAAACAACAGAGATTTTCAAACTTTTCAATACTAACGAGTGATAACGGCTGAAGGTACGTTTTTCTTGAATCGCTTAGCGTCACTACCAGTCCAAACATATAATATATATATAGAGGTCGGCTTCTAGACGTAGCCTCAGGACCCTATATGCTGTTCCACTGTTTAATTGACGCCAGTGGTGTATTTGAGGGGGGTGATAGGGGCGATTGCCCCCCACAAGCCTTCAATAATTATTAGGTTTTATTTAAGTATACTTAGTATACTAAAGTAATATGATTTTATTTTATATTTCATCGATTATTTTGAAAAGTACAAGTAAGATTAAATATGTTACCAGAAATCTCTTTAAAATTGAATACTTATCACTTCTGTTAGAAAAGTGTCATAAGACTTAAAAATATAAATAAAAACAGTTCATGATAAAATAAAAAGGGTGGAATTTAAGCTTGTGTATAATAATTTTAGTGTCACCTTCACATACAATTAAGTCAAATAGGTACGCCACTGTTTGACCGTTAGACGCTTCAGAGAAACCCTATACCAATCTGTGGTATAAACAGCAAATGTTCAGATAGATTATTCTCTGATATAAAAGAATAGATAATATTATGCTCTGTATGTCGTGCTTAAATTAAAGAACACTAGGAATACAGGTAGGGCCATAGTTACAGCGAGGGTTAAGGGGGTTACACCCTCCCCCTCTTTAACAAAGTAGAAAATGTAAAAATGTCTAGTATATTATAAAATTTAAAATGTTTATTTTTTAAATCATTTTTTTTTTTATTTTATTGAATAATACTTAATGTAATATTATAGTAAATTAATAGTGTAGTGCCCAAGGCGTATTGATAGTGCCTGTAATGCATTTTGATAATTGATAAAAGTTTAAATAATAAAAACAAAATAATTCCAATCGTTGAATGCATTTTGCTATGAAGTTACCAGCAAATTCTTTTAAGGGCAGTATGAATGAGATGCATCCTCCCCATAGAAAATATCTAGCTACGGATCTGAATACAGACCTGGCAGGTGTCGTGAAGACAGACGTCATTCTGTGAATAATGACTAATGAGTATGGCTATAGAGACTTCATTCCCTAAAAAACCTTAAAATATGTATGCATTTATGCCTTTAAAAATTACCAAATATGCTATTAAAATATGCACTAAAAAAAAAATAAATAACAGTATTTAAACCTTTTTATTTTAATATGTAGACATAATTAATAAAATTTTAATTTAGAGTAAAAAAACTTGTCATTATAAATAATTGGTTTTCTTCTAACAACCGAGTTTTAGGCTAAAATAAAAAAAAATACTTTTTAAAAAACATTTTTAAATTGAATATATTTGTGAATTGTTTTAATTAATATTGTATTTATTACATTGAATTATGAGGTATTTTTTCAAGTTGGAAAATTCGAATGACCTGTTATCAGGCAAAATATTTTTATACTTTGAAAAGGAACGTTCCACGTCAACCGAACTTATTGGTGCAAACTTAAAAAAAAAAAAAGCGGGTAAGTGGGTATCGCTCTGCTGTACATTGGGGGTGGGGTGGACCTCTGACTAAGGTAGGTTAAAGTTGAATGCAATAATAGGTATCATTGTATACGAAAAACGATTCAGAACGGAGACGGTTTATCTGTCTAGGATATATTATAGATTATTCAAAATTTTAAAATATTAGATTTAAAAAGGAAATTTTTTTATGCATTTCTAGCTTAAAATAATTTGCAAATTTTCGTGATTTTTACGTATGTTGTTAAAATTAAAATTTAAACGCTTGTAAAAAAAAAAATGTGACTATGCATTTCTTTTATTTTTCAACTGATATTATAAAAATATTTTAGGAACATTGTATTAAATTTTCAAATCTTAGATATAAAAGGAAAATTTTTTATGAATTTCTAGAATAAAATAATTTACGAATTTTCGTGATTTTTACGTATGTTGTACAAAATTAATATTTAAATGCTTGTAAAAAAAAAAAATGTGAATATGCATTTCTTTTATTTTTTAACTGCTAGTGTAAAAATATATTATAATCCTTGAATTAAATTCTCAAATCTTAGAATCAAAAAGAAAAACTTTTATGAATTTCTATCTAAGATAATTTGAACATTGCCGTAATTTTTATGTATTTAGTCAAAATTTGAACTGTAAATTCTATAAAAAGAATTTGAGACTATATATTTCTTTTATTTTTCAACTGCTACTGTAAAAATATGTTAGGAGCCTTATATTAAATTTTCAAATCTTAGATATAAAAGGAAAATACTTTATGAATTTCTAGTTTAAAATTATTTGCGAATTTTCGTGATTTTTACGTATGTTGTCAAAATTTAAATTTAAATGCTTTTAAAAAAAAATTATTCATATATATTTCTTTTATTTTTCAACTGCTATTGTAAAAATATGATAGGAGCCTTGTATTAAATTTTCAAATCTTAGAATTAAAAAGAAAAACTTTTATGAATTTCTATCTAACATAATTTGAACATTGCCGTAATTTTTACGTATTTAGTCAAAATTTGAACTGTAAATTCTTATAAAAAAAATTTGTGACTATATATTTATTTTATTTTTCAACTGCTATTGTAAAAATATGTTAGGAGCCTTGTATTAAATTTTCAAATTTTAGATCTAAAAAGAAAAATTTTTTATGAATTTCTATCTAAGATAATTTGAACATTGCCGTAATTTTTATGTATTAAGTCAATATTTGAACTTCAAATGCTAATAAAATAAAATTGTACCTATGTATTTTTGTAAATTTTTAATTACTATAAGAATAACTAATGTGGAACTTTGTATTCAATTTTTATGTATTTTGATAGGGCCAAAAAAATTTTATCAACCCTTAAAAAATTTTTTCAGAAAAATTGAAAATTTCAGTTGTCTATAAATATCTCAAAAAAAGTCAAAATATTTTTAAAATTAAATCATGTAAAGAAAATGCCAATCTAAATAACTGATAAAATTTTCACGTATCTACGACTTATACTTTTTGAATACTAACAAATATTTAAAATCGTTATCGGAACGCTATTTCGTAAAAATTTAAAATTCAAGCGCCCTTAAAATTTTTCCTATAATGACGCTTCGAGATTTCTCTATAGCTACTTGAAGGAAAACTTATGAAAAATTTAGTGTTGTATTCTTAATCCTTAGTTATAAACACAAAAAATTTTATGATTTTTCAGCTTCATAATTCCTTGCAAATTTTCGCATTTTCGACAGATTTCGTAAAATTTTGAACTGTAAACGCTTATTAAAAAAAATTGTGACTTACGATTTTTAATTTTTTTTAGCTACAATAAGAACAACTCATAAGGAACCGTGTATTAAATTTTCAAGTTTTTTTGGTCGTCCAACATTTTTTTTACCGACACTACAAAAAAAAAATCGAAAATTTCAGTGATCTATAAATAACTCAAAAAAAAATCGAACATTTTTGAAAATTAAACTGTATATAGATATCACTAACATTAACATTTGGTGAAAATTTCAAGTATTTACAGTGATTAGTTTTTGAATTACAACCATATAAAAATATCGATTTGGTCGAAAACTGGTTTTGCTTAAAAATTCCCGTTTTTCTGTATTTTTTTTTTTTTTGTTTTTCTCGATTTTTTTGAAAACTGTTGGAAAATTATGACCTCTGACCTCTATAATGCCAAGGATCTTCAATTTTACATCGGAAACCACCCACAAAGTTTGAAATCGAAGCATTATTTCGACTAGTTATGCTGTACACAGACAAAAAAAAAATAAAACACACATCATTGTAAAATCAATACATTCATCACTTCGTTCAGAATCTAAAACGGAATATCACCACTACCTACTAATATCTGTTGACAATCCGTCCATAGATTCATTTTGTCTATTTATAATTTATAAAGCGTTCGGCGAGAAAAACAACAATACTAATTTTATATATATATATATATATACAGTGCTCGAAATGGAAAATTTTACGAACCGGAACGTTTATAAAATTAATATGCGGATTATAATATTAATTTTTTTAATATATGTTAATATATTTATATATATATATATATATATATTTTATATATGTTATCCTGTTGATCTTTTTCATGTTGACTTACATAATACATGTGATGAACTAGTTGTTATCATCCGATTTCTTAAATTATTTGCTAAACCTCTGTATAGTTGGCTTGTATTAATTTGTTTTACCTTTCCATTATAAATAGGAACTTTTCGGTCATTAAATCGTTTACGTTTTTATTGCGAATAATTGCGATAATACAAAGAAACGATTATACACGTGATGTCAGGTGAAGCCTCATGGAGTTCTATAAAAATTGAACTTCTCTCTATATTAAGTATATTATATTAATATAAAATTTTGTCGAAAGGAAATTTTATAATTTTAATCTTCTAAATTGTGATAGGTACTGTGAATTTTTACGAAACGGAACTCTTAAATTTTAATTTTAACCAACCGGAACGGACGCAATGGTTATTTTACGAACCGGAACGCCGTTAACTAACCTCCGGTCCATTTCGAGTATAAATATTTATACAATATATAAAACCATAAAATTCATATTTCTGGTCTAGGAAATCGATCTAAATTTAAATTTTTTTGTAAAAACGCTTAAATATGCACTTATAATTAAAAAATGGTCAAATATGCAAAATATGCAACTATAAATTTTAAATATGAACTCGTATTACCATGAAACAAATTTCTATATTACTTAGCTCTGTTTTGAATGATTATTGAAAAACATGCAAACACTTACAAGTCCCTAGCTCTACTAATCATAGAATACAGATTAGACTTGTGTAACTTGTCTACAGGGACCCCACAAAGGGGAGGGGTCCGGAGTTCAAGCAAATAATTAAAAATTAATTCCATGTATATTTAAAAAATGTCGGGGGCAGGATTTAGTTCTTAACCAGGGCCAAAAATACGATGTGGAAGGCCTGCTTGTCTTAACGTCCAACAGTAAGTAGTTCAAGTTGTTGTAATTCTATACAAATACACCATGTCCGTGACAAACCTCCATTTTATATCCAAAATTCCAAAGAGATTGCTGAATACAACGCCACGAAATACAAATCATTATAAATTATTTTCAATGGACGTGATGCTCAATCAGCAGCTGATCGGAGTTCTTGTTTTCCTGTGATCAGGATAGATAATAAAAGTATATTGTCTTTGGTGATCAGAATTCAGAAGTACGAAGCGAAAAACTAATCACGAAAAAACCCCATGGGAAATTTATTATCTATGCCTATAATATTAGAGATAATATTAATTATCAATTATTAAAGATAATAATATTTATATTTTATTGTTTGGAAGCTTTTAATAATACCAAGTTGTAAGTTGTAATTAGATAATAATAATATTATATTGTTAAAAGTTAAAATGTTAACATTTTCGTTCACGGCCTGTGAACTGTAGTCTGTCCAAAGTCTAGGCGTCTAATTTATAAAAAAAAAATAAAATGTTTAACTTTTAACTTTCAATTTTCATTTAAACGTTTATGAATGTTACATTTCTAAATAAATATAATAAGTTATTTAAATTTGTTCATTATCTATCTACTGAATACAAAATTATAAAAATTGCATAATGAATGTTGAAGAAAGACGTGAAGCGAGACGCAAAAAAATATTAGAGAATTCAGAACTTAGACTTAAAAAAATTACTTCCATAATACCTAAACAAAGTCTATTAATTGAAAAATCAGAATTTATAAAAGACAAACCAGGTAATAAATATTTTAGTAATATATTGGATTGATTTTAATTTTATATTGTAATTAATAAATTAAATATTCATAAATTTTTTTTCAGCAAAAATCTAATTGTTTTGAATTATTATAACAGAATACCCGCATTTTATTCTTTTATAATAAAAATATATATAATATATCAGAAGTCTGAAAATTGCCTTGATATATGTATCTCAATAAATTTCTAAAATATTAAATAACGTTTTTTTTTTTTTAGAAAATTGTACACGGAATTCTGAATTGCGCTATTCTCCTGTTCCAAAATCGCTTAAAGAAAATGTGATACCAACAATTCTTGAAAACCAACCAATTTTTAACTGTGAACAAAATAATTTCAATCCAAGATTACATTCCAAAGATAAAAAATATGAAATTAAATTTTCATATATTACAATCTTACATATTGTATTATCTCAAATTGTTTTAGTATTATTTTACTATGACTTAGGACATTTATTTGGCAATGTAAGTAATATATTATAATTGAGTTTTAAAATGGATATTTCAGTTGTATCATAAAAATAGAATTTTTGTTTATACTCTGAGGATAAAGAAACTGTTCAGTGTTGGTTTTAAATTGTTACCTATATTTTTTAATTACCTTGATACTCGAAAAGTTTCATATTATTTTATTTATTTATTTGATGTTAAATATCAAGTACCTAATATATATATTTTTTTTCCAAAATATTTCTAAAACAACATTGTTATCGGATAATTGCTGATATCATAATATTATTTACTATGTATGTCAGCATTGCTTTATTTATGTTTTTACATTATTTTTTTTAAATACTTAACATTTTAACACTAAAAATAAACTCTATCACTTCAGATTTACCATTTTTGTAAGTTTAGTGCTTCTTAAAGTTGTTTGGGTAATGTATGCCAGTAAAATGTCAGCTTATCTCTATATTAGATGTGTCATTTCAAGTGTCTGCCATGTTACCAACGCTGTTAACTTATTTTAAAATATTGTAAAATATTTATTTTGAAAAAATTAATTACCACATTAAGCCAAATAAAAAAAAGGCATTAAAGGTCCTTTAGCAAATTATTTTATTCTTAGTTACATTTAATTATTAACTATGTTTCCATTAATTGTACTTAACTGTTTAAAAAAATATAGTACAGTGAACGATTATCTGGTGGCAGAGTGATAAATATAAATGGTGAACAAAAACAGAATATTAAAAAAAAATGTATTAAAAGAAAGACTTTATATTTTGTCATTATTAATTTAATTAATTGATTAAAAATTAATTTTATTTGATTATCTTAAAATTTGTAAAAAATATTTTGTTTTCATTTGTTTATTATTTCCCCATCACTACAACTTGTAAAATATATCACTCCGCCACTGGGTCACCATCCATAGTGCCATGGTATTTTTTATCAGAAAAGTAAATGTTTCACAATTTAACACATTAAATAAACCAATTTTATAATGTGACTTGTTAGTTGTTTTCAAATATTTTATTTGTTACCACAATATGTTTTAGTCATAAAATTACATTTAATTATGCCAACATTGCAGGAATTTTCTCTAAAAATTAATTTTGATCAATTTATTAAAATAAGCTAATAACATTTGTGAGATAGGTACACTATAGAGCAATAGTTTTTATGCTTTGAACGTAAAAATTATAAGTGCCCAGTATCTATATTAAAAAATGTTAAACCCAGATTTATTTTTACAATTATAGCCTTGATAGTATTAGATATTTTCTATTAGATTACATTATTATGAACAACGAACAAGGCTAGATTCAGTCTCTATATAATTTAACATTATTTTATATGCATTATGATTAGGTAACTATTATATTGATACTGTATAATATTTTTTCGTTTGATTTTTTCTAGTCAATAGTAGTGCCATTTCTACTCAGTGCAATACCTGAATTATGTACATCAAAAGAACAACATGATAATATACACTTAATTGTTTTATTAATGATGGGTTTTTCTCAGAATTTGGCAAGAAATATTTCTAGATATTTCAAATTGGCAAGTATAACAGGAAAAAGATTTTGTATATATATTTTTTGTTTTACATGTTCATATGCAATATTCACTAATCTATATTTTGATGTTAAAAATGCTATACAATAACAAATTTATGTATTGGTAAAATGTAGGTATGTTTTATTTTTGCATTATGGTATTCATAATTATAATGTACCACAGTTTGTTGCATTAAAATGTTGGGCCATTGGAATATATATTTGAAAGTTTTTAGCATAAAAGTTTATTATAAAAATAATTGTTGCAAATTGTTGTTATATAATATAATTTTTCAATATAAATATTGATACATTAATTAAATAAATAAATAAAATTGATTGCATTAAATTTAATTTACAAAATGTGTCTTAACTTATTGTTAATCAGGGCGGAGCGAACCTACCTAATAATCTCACCCGTCGATTAAAAAGGCGTTGGTACAAGGATTTATTAAACCCATGACACCATTGACATATAAGGGTTCTGTCACTGGACAGCCTCCCTCTTCATATTTTACCATAATGTAAAGGTTTTGTAAAAAAAAAGAAATCCTATTTGCTTATTATACTTAAGTTACAGATTGTAAATAATTTATTTTAATAAAAAAAAGAAAAACTTATTCTTAACATTTTATTTTCATATGCTCTCAAATATTAAATCAATATTTTATACTTCTAGTTGGCTTTACCAAACTGTAGTTGCAATGTTTAATTTATAATACAATAGTGCCTTTCAATATGTTTTGATAATTGTAGGTATATATGTAACATCAAAATAATGCGCGACACGTCATTTGATCCGATAAATAATATCCGGCGACAAATGATCCGGTAGATAATAACCCGGCAACAATATAACCCGACATCAAAAATATCCTGTGACAATGATAACCAGCGATAATCAGTTTTCTGGTTTTCGTGTTGTATATAACACATTAAAACCTGTAAGGTTTTATTAAACGTTTATTGACTAAAGTTTTACTTCTAATAAAATTAAATATACCACTCACATTTGTTAAGAGTCAAAAAGGCAAAAAAACTTTTATTATTACATGGTTATTTAGTATTTACATAATATACATCAAAAATACAATGAAAAATCAAAAAATTGTGTGGCATTGCACGGACTATAAAAAATTTTTTCTTGTAAAGTCCAATGTCATACTACAACAGACAGTGAATCAGGCATTAAATTATTTTTAATTAAATGCAATTATAATTTTAAAATATCTATAAAATCATTAATTCTGAATGTATGATAATTATTACAATGTTAACCGCAATGGTTATTATTGCTACATTAATTTAATTCTTAAATAAAGATTTCAAAACACCGCTTGAAAACTTTTAAATATGCTTGCATATATGCACTAAAACCTAACAAAATATGCTTTAATAAATGTAAAATGTGCTCTCATTTTTCAAAAAATATGCCAAAAAACCACTACAATTTAATTTTAATTTTTTGTTTTTTATTGTCTAACAATTGTCATCCGTATGAGTTGATATCAGTAAATTAATTTGACCCCGACTTCGATAGTACAATAGTCAATAATACACATTAAATACCCGACTAAAAAAAGAAAAGTTTTGATAAAACTATACAAGTCATAGTTTTAGATTACCTGACAAAAAAAATGCCTTTTTTGTTTTTTTATTATATTATTATTTTAATATTTTACTAATAATAATTGCTAAATAAAATACAATTAATAATAATTTGTATAACTAGAGCCAGGATTTGTATATTTTTATACAATTTTTATATATTATTTTGGATTTGGCATTCGTACCTGTACACAATATAGCATATGCATTTGAAGATCTTATAGAGTCAGAATACTACATAGAAAATGAATCTCTTTTCCAGCCCATCCTGAACTTCTTCGAGGACACTTGGTTTGGACGTCCTGTATGGAGGAAAAAAAGAAACCCAATTTTTCCATTAAATATATAGAATGTATAAAAAAATGTTTTAATGAAATGAACAAGAACAAATAATGCAGTAGAGGGGTGGCATAATGCATTTAATTCTTCCATAGGGGTTCATCATACAACAATATGGAAATTTATTAATTTTATTAAAACTGAACAAAACTTGGTAGAAGCTAAAATAGAAAAAATTAACTTAGGAGAAAGCCTTGCATCAAAAAGAAAAAAATATAAAGATTTGGACCAGCGAATAGAAAATGTATTAAATTACTAAAGAGATGATATATTAAATTACTTAAAAAGTATTGCTCATAATTTAAATTTTTAACCATAAATTATACATATTTATTATATTTACCTAACAATTATTATACTTACATTTATATTTTTATTATAATATTATTTTTGTTTGACTGTCAGTAATTTTGATTTTATATATATATATTTTTTTTTATTGATATTAAAGGCTTCAACAGCTAGGTCATTAGCCTGTGGTTGTGGTTACATTATCATTAATAAGTGAATATACAAATAAATAACTAAGTTCTAAATTAAGGTTACATTACAGTTGTGGTATATGCATAAGCGTGCGTAGGTATTCTTGGCAGGGGAGGCAATACTTTAGCTAAGGAGGTCCAGACTTCAATCCCCCCACCCGATTTTCTCCAATTGGTAGGTATAATATTATATTTTGGTGTAGAGGAAAATCTCGCAGGGGAGGCAACCGCCTCCCCTGCCACCCCCGTGCGCACGCTTATGGGTATATGTGGATTTTACAGTGATATTGTATATTTACATTATATTTTTAGCAGTGTAGTTCTATCTTAACATTAAATTTTTGTGTCAATACCGATGGATTTGAAGAAGGTATGGATCAAGTGCGTGTTGTGCTCTCCTAGAGCTTCCTCCATTGTTGAAGGTTGATTGAGGATGTTTCTTGCTTATAATTTATTTGTCATAGAAAAACAATTACATTTATATTTTTATTATAATTATTTTTTGACCCAATAGTTTTGATTTTATATTATTTATTTATCATTGAAAAACAATTTATTTTTACTTTTATTATATTATATTTTTTTTGACTGTCAATAATTTTGATTTTATATAATTCATTTATCATAGAAAAACAATTACATTTATATTTGAATAATTATAATTATTTAAAAATACTGTACATTTTTAATCCGGTTAATTTGTGTACAGGATATTTTTGCACTGGATCTATCGACGGGGTCCATTTGTCGCCAGACATTATTTACCGGATCAAATGTTGTGGAATCCAAATAATGATATTGAGGTTTTCATAAACTATGATTTTATTTTGATAGAGGGGTCAAAGGGTACCCAATATAAAAATACTCTATTTTTTTCTTTAATCCATAAATTAGTGTGCTACTTAAATTCTGAAAATGTTGATAGTCATTAGACTAAGTTTGGAATCTTTGTTAAATAAGTTTTTGACAAAAGTGTTCAGTGATGTGTTTTAACTTCTAAAATATATTAACAACGATAGTACTCGTTCTAATGAAGAAATTTGACTATAATATTTTTTCCAATGTTGATAAATCATTTTTATATGTAAAATAACGATCGATTGAGTATAGATAATAAGCAAATGGAAAAGGTCTGACCAAGTAATAATAGAATATGGAAAACAAAAACAGTAAACATGTGCAATAATTAAAATAGATTTTTTTATTGATTTGTATTTTTTTTTTTTAAATAAAAATATATACTTTATGAGTACTATTCACATAATATTATCCTATATAACATTTAATATAATTTAATTTTAAAATAAATATTTTTCTGAAAAATATCCTGACATATACCTTGCTTAAATAATAATGTAAGTACAAAAAAAAATGTTATTTTAAATTCAACTAAACAGTGGTGTCAATTTATTAACTTTATATTTGTTTTATTACACAATTTTAATTTGATAAATTTTACAATGGAATAACTTCAATTATTTTTAAAAATAATTAAATATAAACTTACATATCTTAAAATAAAGTAAAACTAGTAATAGGTATAATATTCTAACAAACAAGAATTAAATAATTGTTAACTACTTAAATGATGGTGGCTTTCTTGGTTCAATACTTTCTTTTTCTTTAACTTTTAGTTCAAAAAGTTTATGTATACCTTTTCGTAAAATCACAAAATTATAATCTATAATTCCTAAGAATAAAAACAAATTAATATATATTTTTCGCCCTTTGTAGAATAAAATGTATGACATTTTGTAACTCACTTTGTTTTTCAAAGTTATCTTCTCTTAGTATACATACAAGTGCCAAAAAACTGCATACCTCTCTCAAATATAAAATGGTACCATTATTTAATTTAATTAGACTTGAACTTTGATCATCAAAAGCTGGATCATTCATTAATCCTGGGTTATCGCCCAACCTAAAAACATTTAAACGTTAAACTGAACACCGTTCATTAATAAAACTATCAAATAACTAACCCATAAATATTTGATAAATCTATAACAACATCTATCATATCACAACAAAGTTCATAACTTTGAATATCAACCGGTGATGAATCAGTTGCTACATATATTTTAGTTTTTACATCATATAAAAAGGCTTTTTCAATTCCAGATGTCTGAAATTAAATTATTTAAAAAGAATTTAAAACAAAAATATCAATATTAATAAAAAAAAATATTATCATTACCGATATAATAATGTTTAGGAAATTTTCAAGAGTTGCATATTGAGGAATCATCTTTTGCACAACTCTACTAAATGCTTCAAATATGCTATGATCGTAAATTGATGTCAAATGGAAACTAATATATATTTTTTGTTCATCTCCTAAAGAACATAAATTAGTATTTAATTGAATGTACTTAATTAATAAAACATATCATTAATGTGGCCACTAACTCTCACAATTAAATCATAGCTAACATTCTAAAAACTACCTGAATCTACAAGATCATCATTAGCTCTTTGGTGAATTTCTCGTTGAGTTTCCATTTTAGTATCTTCTGTGAGTCCATCTACTTTATGAATAAAAACTTCAAACTTTATATTCTTATTTATTTTGTAGGCTTTTGTTACAACTGAATGTAAACGACTAAGTGCACTAGCTATAGCATCCTTAAAAAGAATGAATTTATAGAATAAATGAATTTTATAAAATATAAATAATTATATATTTACTTGAGCATCAATCACAAATACAAGTGATTGGCATCCTTGAAGTATAGATTGTACATCGTATTCAGGATCAGTGAAGTCAAAGTGACCAGGAAAGTCACAAATTTGGAAATTCACAAATGCTGAATTATTAACAACATCTTTTAGCATTGAATTATTACTTCCAATAAATAAAGTCTCATTAGGAGACATTTTTTGAAAAACTACTTTCTGTATGGAAGTTTTCCCACTCCTTTTAAGTTGAATAAACATTAATCAAAGTATATACAACAAATTAAACAACAATTTACCCTCTTAAGCCCATAAGCACAAGCCGAGGTAAATCATCTCTGTCTGATTCAGTATCTTCATCTGATATGAATTCATTAAATTCATAGTGTTTAGGCAATGATCCAATATCAAAAGTAGTGCTAAACGATTCATCATCAACTCTGTTAAACGACTAGACAAATAATTTTATAAGGTATAAATAAACAAAATTAATAATTTTAATAAGATTAATATTATTTTTATTCTATGTTTAGAATAATGTTGCACATTAGTTATTAATTTATTACATATTATATATAGCAAACACCATTTTAGGTAAGTACCTAAAACTATTGTATTTTAATAATATTAAAGGTAAATTTAGGTTATAAAATTATTATTTATTTGTTTGTAAATGTACAACAGAGGCCGATATAAGGAAAGTATTAAATACCTATTTATTTTGAAAATGACTTGCAGGCTACATACATTAACAAATAAAGAAATTGTATAATATTATTTGTTAGATTTCATACAATTTTAATGTTGATATTACAGATGAAAAATTACAATAAAATATGTAAGAATTTAAATTTTATCACACTTTAGAATGTATGGTTACATTTTAGAGCAGGCAGCACTTGTCTAATCTTAAAGGAGCAATTTTATACTTGAAAATTAAAAATTGAATAATTTTATAGTCATTTAGATTTGAGTGCAGTTTAAATAAAATTAAGCTGCTGATTTAAAAAAAAATACCTAACTATATACTATATTTAAAAATATTTCAATTGCATACATACCATGATAAATTAATTCTAGAAATATTAATTTTTCAAATATAATACTGAATATTACAACTTATAAATACTATTTAACTATTAAAAATATTGTATATCATTAAACTTAGTTTTGCACTGTTGACTTCAATGATGTAAGCACTTACTAATATAGATAATAGATTTAAGAATTATTTTTCTAAAACAGTACTCGTAAGTTACACTTGCACAATTGCTTATTACGACTATCGAAATTCAATACTTCGGACATAGAATATATATTTCATATATTCTGTGCTTCGAACTTAAGACAATAGGTATGTAGAGATTATCATTTATTTCTCATCGTTCATTCTTCATTTGCCTACAACTGTCCAGTGTCCAGGAAAATAATATGTCAATTGGTAATGTTCACAATCACAAGCGTAGATAATTTATTATCATTCTATGTTCACAAGTTCAAAACTGGTAGTATCACAAAATTGCAGGTAACTTTATCAGTACATATAATGTGACAATGGTCATAGGACATAGATAGTTATACACATGACGAAATAATTCACTATTTGTTTTTAAAAAAATATTCACTATTTATCTTTTTATATGTTTTGTTTTTGTCTGTGGGTACATAGACAATACTCTAGACTCTACTGGGTACAAACAAATACTAATATTATAAATATATCTCAGACAAGTTGACTAATAGAGTAAAAACATTTTTATATTAACAGTATGAAACTCTGTAATCAAGATTCACCTAACAAGTATCAATTGCAATAATGTACTTTTAAACTTTTCAGTTTTAACTATTGTTATGATAAAGATCAAAGAATCTTTAATTTAGAAACTTTTTATTTTTACATTTCTGAAAATTAATAAAGTACCTATATACCCATGAACTTATCCAATGTTGTAGAAAAATTGTGGAAAATCATCAGTGTTTATTGTTCTGTAGTCTGTAGTTCCTATTGATTTTTCAAGACGAACAATTATAGAGAATGCAATGAGTAAAGAAAAGATTTCAGGTATGATTTATGGTAATTAAAAATCAAAAAACAAAAATAATTTTAATATTATATAGCTACTGTATTTTGCAGTTTCTTTTAATGACTTAAAAAAAGTTTGTAGCTTATATGTTTTCATGCATTTATATACATACTACAATTGATATTCTTACAATTGATAATTCTGAAAACTTGTCTCAAGTTTTTTATATTTAAATGGTTTGAATCTACTTTCCAGATAATAATTTTTGCCAGAAAAATTCAATACTGAATACTAAAGAAAACATATAAATTAATTTACTAAATACAGTGAAACTTCCATATAACAAACTTCCATTTAACGAAATATTTTTAAGAACTATGACCTTCATTGTTAATTACACGTAAATTTATCTCCAAATAACGAATCTGATGTTTCTATATAACGAAATAATTGTTCGATAAAAACCAGTTTTTGTAAATGTTGTCACTATCAAATTGATAGTTTATGTCATAGTTCTAAAATTGTACATGAACAATGTACCCGACAAAGATATTAAACGCTTTATCGGTGGTAAGAAATGGTTTTAGACAAGAAGCAAATGTTCCCGATGAAATTTTTTTAAAACTTGACGATATAGAAACTTTTTACGAAAGAAGGACAATTTTCAAAAATAATAAGCAAACAAAACTTACTGATTATTTCTTTTAAATTATATTTAAGGTTAAAAATTAAATTAAACTGTAATATGATGTTTGATGTTGTTTTTACATACATACAATATACATAATAAAAAAATAATAAAAAAAAAAGTTGAAAAAAATACGTAATTCTATTTAACGAATTCCTCTATATAACAAATTTTTTTTGCTGCTTATTCGACTTCGTTATATGGAAGTTTCACTGTACATAATTAACAAAAATTGTACAAAAATATAACAATCTAATTTTAGTTTAACTCATTTTTAAACATAAATAGATGTATAAAAATTGTTTACAATTAAATAAAAACTATCTGATGTGTGTTGTAGATAGTGTAACTGTACTTATAGAACTCATAGAAGTATCTATTCATTGTATACTGTATGCAAGAAAAATATATCCTGAAGGAATTTTCGAATTGAAGAAGAAATACAACGTACCTGTGCATGTAAGACTTTTTTTAAATAATTATTTCAGAATTTTATCATATGATTTTCTAGATTTCTATTTATCCAAAGTTAAATTCATATATAATTGGTACACTAAACGCTGTCAAAAGTCTTTTAAGATTAAAAAAATTGTGCAAATTAGATGTTTGTTTTTATAATAAGATTGGGGTTGCAGTTGAACGTTTTGTATTTAATATTCGTAATGTTGAACTTGAATTGAATTTATCAGATTTTTCGTAAGTATTTATTATCATATGATTATGTTAAATTAATATTTATTTTTAATTTTTTTCATTAAGGAATTTAAGAGATCCATATTTAATAAAATTAGAACAAATGTTGAGAGCTTTCTGTTTAAAACTAACAGTTTGTGATTCTCTCTTGAAGCCCTTACCTTCAAGTTGTACATTTCAGATTCATCTCCATACAACTGAAACAACCTCCATTGAAATTCAAAAGGATACAGAAGTATGTATTTATTAATATAATTGATTTAATGGTCCTCAAGAAAAAGTAAAAGTAAAAGTATTCGTTTGAGGTTCTGTTAATGAACTGTTTCCTCTTCACGTTATTCATGTTTGTATACCTTATTTGTTATCCGTATTTTGTATTGTAAAACATATTGAATATTTAATAAAAGTAAAAAAAAAAAAATAAAGTTTTTTATAAAACACTATTTTAAGGCTGTGAATGTGCTTCTCACATTTAATAGACCTTTTCTTTAATTAAAAATATGTATAGATAAAATCTAGAAAATCAAAATGTATTGATGAAGTTTTGTCACTCACTTGAAATTAATAGTAATAGGTATAACTAAATTCGTACTAAACCCCCTCCCCCCCATAGTGTAACAAATTAAAATTCTGTCTTTTATGCTTTTTTTTTTTAAATTTTTGTATGATGGGTTTCCCTTAATTTAAAATTTTGTCAAAACCATATTAACATAGATTCTTCTATATGGAAATGTTGTCCATTTCATTTCCGAATCTAGAAAGTGCAAAAAGTTTACCAATTCAAAAATTTATTTAACTCTTAAGTTTACCAATATATTCACTAATTATAATGAAAATATTATTGATTTCAATTTATACTTGGTGAAAGTACTCTTAAAAAACCATCTAACATGTATTTTAATTTTTAGGAATTTCCATTAATACCTAGTGAAAAAAAAGATACAATTTTAACATCACCTGCGATTGTGCCATTACGTAGTATTGACTGTGAACATTTAAATTTAGAAATCTATGCTGAAGAAGGAAACAAAACTGAAGACCCAGATTTATTTACACCTAGTCCATTGATTTAAATACACAATGTTGAGAATATGTTTGTCTCGTATAAAACTATACTGGCAAAAATTATTATAACCATAGGATTATTATATAGACCAGTAAAACTATGTTAAATTTCAGAAATTGTATAGTAATATATTTGTTTTATGATTATGTAGTTATAATGGTTTGTTGTTAATAACTTATTGAATATCCTTCTCCCCAACTAGGTTAATCAAGATATTATAGTTGGTCTATTGGAGACAAACATTGAAAACAGTAAAGTAACCAATAAGTAAAAATATAGAACATAATATTATACTAGATTAATAAAATATTACAGAAATGTCTGATTTTGGTATCTAATAAAATTATTACACCTAATTTGTTTTTAATCTAATATTATACAATTTTATTTGAATATTTGTTGTAACTTGGTACCTATTTATGATTATAATCTTAACATTTTAAATTTTCACTAAACATTTTTGTTCTTTGCCTTTTAAATTATGTAGCATCCCGTGCCCTTTTTTACCAGTCCACACCTGCAGATAATAGGGAATACCTAAACACATATTTTCAGATAAGTTTCAAATTTTTAACACTTATGATATGCGCAATACAACTTATATTTTTCTTTCAGCGGAAACACTATTTTTTTTCTACATATTCCGATAGATAATTTTTTTAAAACATTTTTTGTATTAAAATGTTTTTTGATTTTCAAAGTTGACCTAATTAGAGTAAGTCAAAATTTGGATTTATGCATAATTTGTTTTTGATGAAATTTTTATTTATAACCATATCTTATATCCATCATAAATCTTCAAAACTTAAAACAAAATACAGATAGCATTAGCATATAACATTTTAAGTGAGGACTATATCAAGGTGACAACTTCGACTGAATTTTTGAGGCGACTTGAATCATGTTTAGAACATAATGGCAAAAATATTGAACAATTCATAACATAAATTTAATTTTTTATCATAATATTAAAATTACTATAATCGTTATAACTATTTTGTCATACATTTAATTGATATAGTTAATGAAATATCTTACACTAAAAATTATGTTTAATTATTTCACGCTTATTTTATTATTTTCAGTGGTTATAAATGAATATTTCACTAAACACAAATTATGCATGAATCCAAATTTTGATATGCACTAACTTGGTCGGTTTTGTAAATAGAAAATTATCAGTATTTTCATTTAAAAAATATAAATTGTATTGCGCATGCACACACCAAATGTTTAAAAAAATTTAATTAATCTGAAAGTATGTATATAGGTATTCCCTATCACCTACCAAAAACCCCATTTCAATACATGGTAATCTATTTGAGATACCTAGTGTTACCTTAAATTGTGATCACACTGTAGAATAACAGGTCTATTGTATGTTATTATTATAAATAAATAAAACAAATTTACCCTTCGAAGATCTTGTTAACCTCTGTTAAAAAATTAGAGTGAGTCAACCTATTATTAAATATGCTGGTAAGGATATTATCTGTGTTTTTATGTAGGTTTTTACAAAAGTTTCATTTTTAAGATAGTTATGAGCATTTTTAATTTACGCTATTATATTCTAAACTTGTTAAAAAATTGAACTATCATAAAAACCCAACATACAAACACAGATAATATTCTTAACTTTAAATTTTATTAGAGGTCAATTTACTCTAATTCTTAAACTAATGGAGCTAAACATGATCTGCTGAGTATAAATTTGCTGCTGTATTACACGCTTATAAGATGGAGACAGCGCATGTGGGTATGGTGTCCTCTTAGGAATATGATATCTAATTACAACCTAAAGTATTTTATACTAAAATAATTAGACTTATTATAAAAATTTAAAAGTAAAAATACTATTTATAGACTTTTTTTGATGACTATTTTGATTTTGAATCAAATTATCAACATATTAAAATTGTAATATATTATAAATAATATTCTTACTTCTTAAAATCTTACCTTTAAAGTTAAAATTTGATAACAGGTAAAATTACTTTTAATATTAAAAACATGAAACCGCATAATAAATATAAATATTTATCTTTAAAAAAAAAAAATTTTAATGTGTACCCTTTCTAGCAGTTTGTCTAATGGAAATAAATAAAACAATACACTTTTATATCAGAAATTAATATTTATATAATATACCTAACAGTCCTAACATCATACTAATTGTGTATTTATAAAAATAACAGAAAATTAAAATTTTTTTTTTAGGGTTAGGGCTTAGACAACTGTGGTCATTAGCCTGGGGAACTGTAGGGGAAGGTACTGTAGGTTTCAACACGTGGGTTTTTGGCAGAATTTTGAATGGGCACCAGTAGGTTTCTGCCATACCCGGTTGGGGGGGCCTCTCTCTCCAGATACTGCGAAATTCCCAAAGAGCGATGCCGCCCGTGACCGAGATTTGAACCGGCGACTGCGAGCGTCATAATCGACGCCTTAGTCCGCTCGGCCACTCCATCCCCCAAAATTAAAAATGTTTCAATTTGTTCTGATCCATTTGGATTATATTTATTTTTCAAACAAAGATGATTATTGTATAATTTGTGTACAAATAAATAAAATTAAATAAATGTAACTTATTGATGTTCAAAAATAAATATCTCTATTTTCCATGATATAAGAAATAGGTACAAATTTGAAAGATTTTTGAATTTGCTCCGAATAAAAATAAATCACCTATTTTTTTTTGGTTAGTAAATAACAAATATTTTTCATTCAAATTAAGTTTTTACTAATTTGACTCATAATATTATGTTGATCAATTAAAATGTTATAAATAACTGAACCTAAATGTATTGTTTTCATAAATAGTATCTAACAGTTATTTCATTACTACTGTAACTTGCTGTTGAACCATTTAACCGATGACAAAACCAAATTGTTGGCCTTGAATTAGAACATTTTTTGAATGTTCTTATGATATTCTATTTCAGTATAACATTAATTGATGAAAGTAAGTAAATTGATTTAAACTGGTAGTATTTACATATGTATTTAGGTTATGGAATTAAATAACTGACAAAATATTTTATTAATTATAATTTATAATTATATTATATCCAAATAACAATTTTTTTCAAATAGAGAGCGACTTTTTTCACAAAATCAATTTCATAATAATTCTAACAGCAGAACAATTATTATGATGCTAATTTATTTATTTATACATACAGAAAAACATAAATAATTTTTATAAGCCAAATTTAAATAATTGGATTTTTAAAATATAACAACATAAAAATCCTAATGATATTTTCAACCTAACAATAAATTATACAATTCATGATTTAAAAAAATTTATAAAACATAATGGTTTTTACTTTTATCCAACAAAAACATCAATTTAATCCAATGCCCATCTTATTAATGTAAATTTAGGATAAATTATTAGTTATTATAATATTTGTACCATAGGCAAAATAATTATTCTTATTTGATGTTTTTAAAAATGTTAAGTGTATTCATGGAAAACTAATATTAACATTCATTGCAAAAAGTAAGTATATAATATTTCATAAATTAAAATTAAATAATATTATTTAATTATATGATTTCAAATATGTACTTAATCATGTATATATAAATCAATTTTTAATAAGTATTTTTACCGCAGTCAATATAACTTTTCAACAATCACTGTATATTATATCTACAGAAACAAAAATAAAGAATGCAAACAGGCAATTGGAATTTTGTGAGAATATAAGTAAAACCAAAATGTTAAATGATTTTAAAAATCCAAGTATTTGTGTATATTTTAAATTTATATTCATATGTATAAACAATACATTTACATACGTCTTTACAGTCTCAACAATATATATTTTACATTTTTATGGACAAAATATAATAATCTATATTAGAACATTCTTTGTTATGTACAGTAATAATAAGATATATGTATATATTTATATTATAAAAAATTAAATTAAAAATAATAATAATAATAATAAAAAAACAACATAATTCAACTATCTTAACAAACAAATAAAACATTATAATTTATACAAATGTTGTGGCATTATGGATAGAAATAAAATGATAAAGAATACTTCTTATTTGACAGATAATAGTTTAAAGTAGAAGACGTGAAAATGATTTGGCCCCAGACGTAAATGTAGTTACAGTTATTACTTTAGTTAAAGAAAAAATAATACTCAAGATCTTCTAACAATCATTTTAACAATATTAAAATACATGCTAATTTTAATTTTTTTTTTACAAAAGACAGAATTTTGAAGAAGAATAATTACACAAGATTTCCATTCATAAAGGTAGAGTTTAGTTAATTAAGCAATAACAACAATGACTATAATAACTTTGAAATTTTTATCATTTCAATTATTTAAAATTTTAAAGAAAATATAGGGAATCGGTAGTAATAACACAATAATCTTATTCATTAAATGAATTCTGTTTTGAATTAATGTTTTTTTTTTTTTTTTTGTAGAACAATAATTTAAAAAAAAACACTGTATATCCGTACATATATTTAGTCCTTTTAACAAATGAAATATAAAATAATTAGACATGTATAAATTTATGATTGCAATACTGAGATATTCATTTTTACATTAAATAATATACAAAAGTTTTTTTTATTTTAATTGTAAAAAATAAAAATAAAACTTTCATAACTAGTGAATTTGATGTATCACAACTAATAATTTTTGTTTCAAATGGGACTTACTAAATCTTTAACATTACGTGTATTATGCTCCATAAATACATAATAATTAATATTAAATTGTATGTGTAATTATAAGATATTTGTAAATTAAAATGTGCACCTATGGCTAAAAAATATATAAATGTTAGTAGCGGTTAGTAAGCATAAAATATATATTTTATTGGTGAGAAAAAAAAGGAAATTGTTCTAAATCATATAGCTGCAAAGGTATGACATTTTTTTGTTTAATGATATTTACATGGTAATGAATTTACGATAATATAATTTTATATACTTACTACTATTTGATAAACATAAGTTTATTAAAAATAATCAATAGATAAATAAATATGGGAGGTTACTCTACAAAAACATCAATTTCCAAACAGAATATATTATTAAATATTTATGTTAAATAAATAAAAATAACATAACCTAATATATTTAAATCTTTAAATTGTGCTTTAGGGAGGAATTTTGAAACAATAATTTTTTTTTTCAAACAATACTAAAAATGAAGGTAAAGGTAACTAATCAGTTATAACAAACATTAGAAAATATTTACAAAAAGAATTAGTATAACTATAACATAACTTATTTGAATGGAAAATAATGGATAGTTATGGTGTCTGGGGTTTGTGTGCACATTTAAAGGTACTTGTGATTACTTAAAATGCTCTTGCTCATAAAAACAAATTTTTGTTTAGTTACAAAAATATAGAATTAATAAGTAAAAATAAAAAATATGTTTTAGAAAATTTGTTATTAATTATATTCCACTTTCTTTAAATAATAATAATAGTAAAAGAAAAAAATGTCTTAAAAATTGTAGGAATGGTAATGCCGTCTTAAGCCTTAAATATATCATACATTGATATCACTGAAAAAGTTTATAAAAAACTGATAAGCTTGTAGGTCCAAACACGAGTCAAATTGACCCATGTTTTCTACATAATTTATCTAACTGTGAATTATTCGTTATTACCACATTTTATTAAAGAAAATTAATAATTTAATTTTTATAAAATTGTTGGAATAGATCTTAAATACTTAAATTATAATTTTATTAAAAAAAACTATTTTTACAATCATTGGATTGTTTTCATAAATTATTCAAAAAAAAAAAAAAATTGAAAAATCTAATAATATATTAGTTTTCTATTTGAATCTTAAAAAGTTATGTATGTATAACAATTTCTTTAAGAAATTCATCTATTGGGTTAAATTTTTGATAGAAACAGTTTATCTAATCAATACAATTTAATTAAAATCATTATTAAATAAATAATATTTGAATGATATAATTTCATTATGTCTAAATACATTTATGATAAAACCATATATACTTAGACATAAGCTATTGATTTAACTAGGCTTGTACACTGTGGAGATAACTCGCACAATCACTCAAAGGGGACTTGATTTCTAACAGACACAGAAAAACATGTTTTATCTTAGACAAAATAGGTTAGATAGCATCCAAAGCCATATATTGTAATTGACTTATTACTTTATAAATATATATATGTAAAACATGTAATTATCTTTATAATTATAATACATCTAATGGTTTTAAAATAAAATCTATAACATTATATAAAATTACAGTGGTCAAATCAACAAAAAAGGATATCAATATACGATTATATTTTAAGTTTAGTTTAAATTATTTCTTGGAGAAAAATAATAAGAAAAATGTAAATTTTTTAATTTGTACTATTATTTAATATATCGGGCAGAATAATTAATAATATTTAAAAAAAAAAAAAAAAAATAATAATAATAATAATAATGTAAATTTATAACTATCACATTGAACAACAATCTCTCAATTGTTTAAACATAACATGTAAAAAAGAAATAAAAAAAATTAAATAAATAAAAACAGTAAAAAAAGAAATGGAAGGTACCTTAATGTTAATTTTAGCCGCCTCCATCTTCAGAATCTTGAGATGAATCAGGTTTATTAAGCTGTGCTCGTAATTCAGTCAATGAGTGACCTTTATACAGCCTTTTGATGCCTCTAGGTAGGCCTCGGCAGGATGCTAAATTCAAAGCGCTGAGACGGTGACAATTATTTAATACAGCTTTTACTGGTTCAAGACTAACAGAGGAACCAGTAAGATCCATTTTTCTAAAAATAAATAAATGTCCATACATAAATATATATTTACAAATTAAAAACAAGTGTTAGTAGGTACCTAAGCATAGATTTTTCTCCCTGTTCTGAAATTGCAAAAACAGCTGCATCCAGTATTGTAGTGTTGGTTGACCATGAGAGATCAATTTCTACGAGACTATGACTCCACTTTTTACATATCAGATCAAGACCAGAATCTGATACTCGAGTAACAAAAGATCCTTAATAAAAACAAATACAAATTTACATTATATAAAGAACCGTTGTTTTACAGTAAAATTAATAACAACTTACCTGATAAATATAGATGGGTCAAATCCCATGCAGGTATCCTAACAAGACTTGAATCCGTTACTTTAGTACATCCTCTAACATCAAGCACATACAATTTATGCGATGTTTTTAATATTCTTTCAAGAGCTTGATCATCAATAAATGGTTGTCCAGAGACATTTAGATCATTAGAAATTGTAGCAACACTTAATTCTTCTAAAAGCGGAAAACCAGGAGATAAAGCTTGCTCATTTAATGGAACATTACTTAGACATAGTTGGCTAGTAGACATTCGTAGTACACGTAATTTTGGACATCCTTCTTGTAAACGTTCAATATGAAGATTTCCTGTATTACCAACCATCCGGACTTTAGTCAAATCTAATGATTGAAGATTTGGGCAGTGTGTCTGAAATAAAAAACCATATGGCATTGTATAAATATTTTACAATATATTACTTTCAATATTTAGTCAAGAAAATTCAATAATAATTAGCAAACAAACAGATGTATTAATTTATGCCATTATAGAAAAATTGTAAAACAATAATGGTTGTAAGGGTTGCATAGAATAATTAAAACAATACATTTTATTAGTTCTTGACCAATGTTTCAAAAATATAATATTATATAATTTGAAAAAAAAATTGACAAAAGGATAAAATCACAAAAATGTATACAATTAGTATGGAATCAGTAATCTATACTGAAATTTTACCGTACAACTTTATGGTTCTATTTTTGTAACAAAATAAGTTTAACTACTACATTATTTAATAATGAATATGATAACTTTTAAACTTAATTCTTAAAAAGCTAAACAAACCAGTAAATTTAAGTATATCAATAATATTAAAATGTTATAAATTAAAAATATTTTTAATACTTACGGCTAAAGAATTGACTAATTGAGTAATCCCAGAAAGACGATTATCAGCCAAATTTAAATGCGTCAATCTTTGACCCATGTGTTTTGTCAGGAACATCAACGAGTTTAAACAAACTCCACTTTTACCACTACTATGTTGAGCCTAAATAAATTCATTCACTCATTAATAAAGATTGAATAATAGTTATACTAATTCTCAACGACACTACTTAAGAAATTATGAATAAAATAATTTATAGAATTGAATAAGTAAATATTGTTCCAAAAGAGAATATACAAGAGGCCACAGCAAACTTTTTTAGTTTGGCAGCGTGCACTTCCCACATAAAAGCATAGATAGTGTCCAATGAAAGGGGAAAAAAGTGAGCAGAACTGGTGCTTTCTTTTTTGGAACAAAGTATAGCTTTGATAACATTGATAAAATCTATAATATAAATTTAATACATTAACCTAACACCTTTATTTTTAAACCTAACCTATTTTATCAAGATGTTTATTTTATCTTTTAATCATGAAAACATTGAAAACTATCCATATAATATATTTTGTACCTAGTTGTATTCTGGATTTATATACTACCCTTTTTATGAGTCTATAAAAATAATTCATTAAATGCATGATTTTTTTACAAGACAGATAAGCTAATTTCAACACAATAAAATTAATTAATTATATTCTCTTACTGTACTTGCAGCAGTGTGTGAAATTATAACCTAATCCGCATATATTTGTTTAATTGAGATATATTAATTGCAAAACTTAGTATTCCTTAATAACAGAAAGACAATTAATATCAAAGATTTAAATTATTATATTTTTTGAACTGTATATAGATATACCTATGTTATTGAAGTTTTTATTCACCTAAGGTTTTGAATAATAACAATTTTATATCAAGCACACTATTAAATTGACAAATACCCAATACTGTAAGTCATATACTAAACGTATACCAAAAGTTATATAGTTTGTTAGAAAATTAAATTCAGAATTTATCAAAAATTCTACATTTCATTATTATCTATTTTAAAATTTTTATTAAGTGGAACATACATAAATCTACATGATGATAATTGTATCATTTATAATACCTATACCTAATTATTTTTCATGATGTAAACATAAAATTAAATCAATAGGATAAAAAGTACATTTTGTATATAATAAAATATCTTACATTTATTCCTGATAAATCTATTCGTTCCAGCTTGTGACAGTTGGTGATGATAAACCGAACATTATCCAAACTAAGACCTTCCCAACCTGTTAAACTTAATCCTCGTAGATCTAAGCATGAGGTGCTAATTTTATCAAGTATAACAGGAATACCAGTAAATTGCCAACCACCTAAAATATTTTTAAATGTTATTATAAAATATTTAGTTAAGTTGGATCAATTAAAAGTATTTACCTAAATTTAGTTCCTGTACTTTGGCAAGTCGGTTTTCACAAAGCCATCTAAAGTTAATATCATTTCTTATAGGATTTTTTGAAACCCATCGTCCAGCTAAGTCAATATTAGTCCAAAGTAACGGATCAGACGCCACCATACGCCAAAACCTACAAACCTGAGACACTCTGAAAAATTTACATAATCGTATGTTTAGATTAATTTAGCATTTTTAAGTTTTGATAAATTTATGTATTTTACCTGACAAGAAACGGAATGCATCCTTCATCTTTAGTTGCTAAACGAAAAATTTCAAATAGTATAGGTTCTGGTATTTTATAACCCCATACACTTTGTTCAGCTGGTTCATCACATTGCATTGTTTTACTTTCATCAGATTTCTTCCTACTTTTTCGTTTCTTTTTTTGTGGCATAGCAGTTAATGATATTTTTAATTTGATACCACCATTTTCAGCAATTTCACTATGATACATTGAACCTGCAGGTGGTTTTTTGGGCTTTACTGGCTTGTCTTTGGGAGCTGAACGTCGTTTGCGAGGTTTTCCAGATTTATTAAGAGTTACACCTTTGACAGTTGTAGATTTTGGTATAACTGTTGGTGGAGTAATCAAAGTCTTGGGAACCTCTCCATTAGTAATAATCGGAGTAGGATGAGGTTGTATGATTAAAGATTCTAAATCAACTCTAGGTGAACATAAATCACTTGATACACTTTCAATTGATCGTGGATTTGTTTCTACAGATCGCTCACTGCCAGTCCTTTGCGTAGTGGCAGGACTAATAACACTATCACTTAAGCTAGAGTTTTCTCCATTGCACATAGGCGATGCACTTAGAGCTCCAGCACCTGGACTGTCAGATACACTAACAGGTGTAGGGAAGCTGGCAATAGTTGGAGATATACCAGGAGAATACTGATCATTTCTTATTTGCCTATTACTAAAATCAGGTAAGGTTAGTGGTCCTGTATTAACTGAAGGTATAAAGGTATCTACATGATTTGACAAGGTAGAAGCGTCAAAGCCAGGTAGTGGTATGACCGAAGAACTTGTGTCCATTGAATTAAAGTTGGAACTTACTGGTTGAGGATTGTAATTAAAAGCCATAGGTGAAGGATTTGGCGTTAGTACAGTATAACCACCATAAGAATCATTCATAAAATTTGAATTATCCTTGTTAAAACTCTGACTCAGTAACTGATTTGAATCTAATCGGTTCTGATATACATCTTGTATCACGTTATTATTAGGATGCAACATGTTATTGTATGATAGTGGATCAAAATTTGGGACATGTAGTGGTGGATGATGAGTTGTTTTATCTTGATCCAATAAAAACTGTTTAAGACATTCATGATCTTGGTCTATTTCCAAATGGGAAAATAGAGATGGATCACTGATGAAACAATTGTTGCTATTATCCATTTCACTCGGCTTCAGCAATGGTATGTTAAAGTTATCCATTTACATACAAAACAATGGTAAATAAATCCACAAAACCTCGTTGATCCATTAAGCAAAGAATCATTCAGGTAAATAATGTAATAGGCCTGCTATATTAGAGGCTTGATTCCTGAAAAATACAATATAAAAAGCGAATTAATACCAAAACATTATAATAAAAAAATGAATATATATAGGAAGATAAATGAATTTATATAACTAAAACAATTATAGGTATAATTTAAAGTTAGATATTAATAATTATTATATATTAAAAATAAGTTAAATACCTAACATAATAAAAATATCTTAATAGCAGACACCTTAGAAATATTAGAATCGCCCGCTAATAAGAAATATAAACACCTAGGTATTGTGCAAAATACCAAACATTTGAAATACATTTTTGAACATAAATTATATCCACTTATATAATATAGTACTTATTTAAAAATAATCCTATATTAAAGAATATATATATGTAAACTAAAACATTTATTTGGATAATTTTCTATATTACAGAGGGTGTGAATGTACTTATATTCATAATGGAAACTGAAATTATGATAATTATTATTTGAATTGATTGATGCCTAAATGGTATAGAATTATTAGATACCAACTACATTACTATTACTACTCTGATTACTACTTATGTTTCATATGGATATTAAATATGATTTAAAATCAATACAGTAATATAAATCATTAAGCTCGGTACACATTGTGGCGTTGGCACTAAATTGAAACCAACGTGATATCATACTTTTTGAGTATGACTGCAGTGTCTTTTACTATAATAATCATAACTATGATTAAGAAATTAATGTATAAGCATACAAAATTAGTACTAAGTACTGATTCCTAGGTACTACAATGAAATTTGAATTATCAAATATGGTCAGATTAAAGAGATCAAACAAAATTAAGAAAACAATTTAGATCAATAATATTATAATTCTAAATTAGAAATGCTTCTTTATTGAGTAAATTTCATAGGTAAAATACTCTTAAGTACATATATATATAATGGTTGTCAACAAGTAAACATAATGAAAACTTCCAAGCTAATATGATAAGAAAATCTCAGGGAATGTCTGCATGTGAATGCTTAAAAAAACATAGAGTGAGGTACATTTTGAAGAAGTAAAAACACTTACCTACATGATAAAATAAAAACTTGAAAACAATTAGATGGAGGTAGCAAGCACATAAAATGGTAATACAAGAAAAAAACAAATGATATTCCAAAATGCAAGTTACTATAATAATTAATATTATTTAAAATGTAATTATAATTATAATCTAGTAGGTATATAGAAAGGCTCGATACTCTTAGTTAAATTAAAATGCCCCCACACACAAATTTTTGACAATGCCCAATGTTATGTATACTATTATTATATTATATGAATATTGATTGCGGTGGGGATGCATGGGAAAGGGGAGGGAAGAAACCCGATTCCACTGAGATATCATCAATCGCGCGCGTACATAGACGGGACGGCGGTGCAAGTAGACACGGGTCACGGATGTCCGGAGCAAATAAGGTTTAGGAGACGGAAACAAACGGAAGAGAATTGAAACATAAACCTCAGTGGTCACGAATCAACGGATCCCCCCGACCGAAGGGTAGTGACAACAATACGATGATACGAGTGTACGCTACGACAGTCGAAACAACCGTGGCTACTGGCTGGCCACCTATACTTAACGTTATCACTCACTTTCCTGTCCGTGGCTGTTATCACGGGCTAGTAATACAGTATAACAATTATACACACTCACACATACACTAATACACTGTATTTAGGACATGATAATATCTCGCGACTGGACTATAATACTGGCTTTCCCGACGGTTCACTCAAAGGACCTAATCATGACATAAACTGGGTCATCGACATTATGTATAAGCCTAGCCTAAGTCGTAGTGACTTGTGGCCCGTTGACGGCGACCGCGGACGCGAGGATAGCTGGCGTCCCGTCGTTATACGTGTGCCTCTAAAGTATCTGAAAATGAACGCAAACGACACCTTGAAAAACATAATTTTACTACTCACCAATAATCGGCACAGTGGCGCTCCTTGTCTCAAGTTTTTGATGCGATCGTATACGGGTGAAGGAGGCGGCGGCGACTACGACTGCCGTGTACTGCGGCGGTGGTCGCTCTCTCTGCGCCGTATATCGATCTAACGCGACGCGTTGACGACGATGGCGTCAGTCTTGTTTAGGCGCGTGAGAAACGCAAATGGTCGGTGACCGGCTACGATGGACGTCATCGGCAAAACGGTGGATACTCGGCAACGACGGACACCACGAGAGCAACAATTATCGCGAAACGCGTACCAGAACACACATCTACACTGCTACGGAGTGAGGATGAACATCCACTGACCTTCGGTCGACGGCAGTGAGAAACAAACTAATGGGCTATTGTCAAAACGAAACGCTCATATGATTGGCTTAAAAATAAACTTTCCACTGCAGTGTCGCCAATATGCTTTCCGGCTACTGGCCGCACCGTCGAACGAAACACCGCCATAGATACACTCTAACTTGGCTCTTCAATAATCACCATATTATTCAATAAACACGGCAATTCGCCACAACTACCACCGTCACCACCTCCACGGACTCTACAGCTGCACCACCGGGCATCAGTCACCATATTACATATTATACTTATCTATGGTCACCACTAAAACTACCAAAGATCGCAACACCCGTTGTTAATGTCAATATGCCATAATATGTCTAGCCATTTTCTTACACCCAGTGAGCAGTGACCAATAGTGTAGTTATGGGGGTTGATGATGGAGATAGGAGATAGATCCCCCTTCAGAGCTTTTAGATTTCATATGTACCCACAAATAATACTTTTAAATTACAACAAAATTAATCGTTATTCTTGGTTTAAATATGAAATTTCGTTCAAATATGGACGTAAAATGTCTGCAAAAAATAACTGTGTAATCATTACACTGTAATGTGATATTATAATATATATATATTAGATTTTTTATATTAGGTACATTATATTATGTACTATTTAATATTCATGAGAATCATTGTTTCAAATTTTCAATTCTCGACTAATCAAATTAATAATTTTTAATTTTTAACAACAAAACAATTTGAGAATTTTCGAGATTTAAATAAATTTTGTCAAAATTTGATCTTTACATAATTACATGTTTAAAAAAATCATGCATGTGGATCTTTAATGTTTCTTTAATTCTATAATAACTACTGATGAGGATCCTTGTAATAATTTTTAAGTTTTTGGCTCTAACGAATACAATTTTTTTAACATTTATAAAAATAAAAATAAATAAAAATTGAAAATGATTTATAAAGAGACAAATATTCTGAATTATCCTGATTAGAAAATGGTAAAATAAACATTTGAAATGAAAATTTCAAGTTTCTCAAGTTAACAAAATAAGAAAATCGTTGTATGATAATTCGTTAATTTTCGCGTGATTATCCAAAAACTCTAAACGAACGTGAAAAATTTATTTGACTTTCCGATAAACTCTCTTTTTGTTAAATATAAAAGAAGATCTTGTATTGAATTTTAAAAGATTATCGTACATATTCAATTCATAGACAAATTGCAGATTCTGAGCGGAGCGAAGAATTTATTAATTTTTTAGTGTTGTGTTTTTTTGTGTGTCTATGTACACGATAAGTTGTCAAAATAATGCTTCAATTTCCAACTTCAGTAGCTATTCCGGTTTTAAAGTGAATCTTTTTGATGTGATGGGAGGTTAAATTTTGAAATTCCTAATAGTTTTCAAAAGCAACTAGAAAAACAAAATAAAAATTAAGAAAAAAACGGGAATTTTACGCAAAATCAATTTTTCAGAAAATCGATTTTAGACATTGGTGTAACTCTAAAACGAATTACAGTAGATACATGAAATTTTCATTGAATGTTTATTCTGGCAATTATTAAAATATTTCAAACATTTTTAGGTTATTTTTAGACATTTTATATTTTCAATTTTTTTTTTAAAATGACAATAAAATTGTATTCGTCAGGTAAAAAAGCTTCAAAATTTAATTCAAGGCCCTTAATATATTGTCATAATAGTAGTTAAAAAATATTAAAAATACAAAGTCACAATTTTGTTTAATAAGCATTGGAAGATCGAATTTTTACAAAATACGTAAAAATCACGAACATTAAATTTACTATTTATTTTGAGTTAGAAATTCATAAATATTTATCTTTCATACGATTTAAAAATTCAATACAAGATTCTTCATGAGTTCAATTTTGTCAAAATATAAACTTTAAAATGGTTATAAACAAATAAAACGTGCCTATGTATTATAATATTTTCCAACTGGAATTATATGAACTTAAGGGGAACATTGTTTTAAATTTTCAAGTTTTGTAATCCAATTTTCAGATGATTTTTACTTTATTTTTGATTTTTTCTGGTGCTTTTGAAAACTGGGAATTGCAATATGAATTTGACTTTCTGAATGCACCAATAAGATTCACTTTCTAACCGAAAAAGCTACTGAAGTTTAAAATCGAAGCATTATTTCATGTTTCGACAACTTATCGTGTACACACACGATCAGAATCTAAAAGCGGTTAAGTGGATGTCGTTTTTCTGCTGTACAGTAGGTTTCTTGAGTCACTGTGATGCGTATGGTATAAAATTTGAATTTAATAATATAATATCATATATTAGGATTATATGGCATCGGCTTAAATAAATAAATAATAAATAAATAAATAATTAAAAGATGTGTAAAAACAAATTAGGTAAATACATACAAGTTTTTGGTTACTAAAAAATGATAACTTATAGACGGACAACCAGATTGATTAACCATTCAGTTGCATCACTACCTCCTTGATGGATTCCAAACGTCCCTCCAGAGTCCAGAAAATTAGTTAACAAATTTAGTAATTTTATAAAAACGTATAGGTAACACATTATTTTTAAAAATTGGTATCTGGTAATGCGATTACCAGTATACCATGGCATTACGACAACACTTCTCTTAAAAAAATAACGTTCAAAGGTTCAAACCCATAACAGTCGTGCCGTTTATTGCAGATGATATACAACAGAGTATTAAATCGTACATACATCTTAATAACCCAGGAATCAACTCGTACAAACCTAATAATGAACCGGGAATTACTTCACTTACTGCGATAAATATCTCGGACCTCGGGAAAAAAATCCCCAGACTACATTACTCACAAACACATGAAAATTATTTTAATATTGAACTACAAATAGGTATATTATACTTTTTACTCGAAAAATTAATATATTATATAATATTATAAATCATTAAATTTAATTCATAATTATAAATTTAAATAAATTGTTCCAATAATCGAATCAATATAAGTAGATAATAATAATTAATAATACATCTATTATAGTTCTATACTCTCAGTTGATTTTTAACTGTTAAAAAAATAATGTATACAAATATTTGGATAATAATAATCACAGTTAGTTACTGAATTGAAGTTGAATATTAATAGTTATACTAAACATTTGAAGTTATTATATATTATACACTATCGTCAAAATATTATAGAAAATGTAAAATCTTATTTCAGGGTACCTACTCTATACATTAATTTTTTGAATGGTAAGTATAAAGTACCTTTTTTTCTTTTTTTTTTTCAGTTTTCAACCGACGACGCAGCGACTACATAAAGTTCTATTTGTAAAAAGTATTTATTTTATATAAATAATTTTCACATGAGTAATTATGGAATCTGGGGATTTTTTTTTCCAAGGGTCAGGGATTTTATTTCTTTATCTGCGGTCGTTCGTTGGGGGATTTTTTCCCGGTGATTTTTATTCTGGGATTCAAATGTACGCTGTCCGGTATCACACTTTTTTTGCAGTTAAGTCAATCTTGATCTTGATATAAAATCTCAAATTATTTGAAGACATTTTTAGGTTTATCATTATCCTATTATATGACAGCACACTATTTGTACGAACCCTATTAAAATTATTATTATTATAAGATAAATCTGACTTTAATAGTGGTTAGAGCCAGCTTTAAGGTGGAGTGACGCTTGGAATAATTTTTATATGACGAGACATTGAGAACCACAATTTCAAGTAAATTTGCAAATATTTTATAATTATATTTTCTGTTTATACACAGCATTAAATATATTTATATAATAACTTTATATACACATTTTTATTTACTTCAAAAGTATTGGATAAGGACCCTAAATTTGACGATAAGGGATTGCAAAGCCCTCTAAAACCAATAATCATACTAAAATATTATTATAATCATAATCACTGTGGCCTAATTTAATAAAATTGTTTAATTTGTATTTAAATTAGGGTAGAACAAGAAACAATTATAAACCTTTTATAAATAATTTAATAATGAAAATAAACAATGATCACAAATTACAATTTTCATTCATCATATTATAAAGAATTTTTTCATTTAGTATTACTATCAATTAATAGGTAGGTAAAAAAAAAATGTATTTAAAATTTATAAACAGTATAAAGTAAAAAAAAAATATGTTTAAACATTAATATAATAAGATTTATTAATATTTAATTATATATTTTATACCATTAATATACAGATAATGAATCACAAAACAATATTATTTGTAAGTTTAATTAAATATATAAATATATAAATAAACAAATATTTTATATTTATATAAATAATATGATAAATTAATGTATAAATTACATCCTCACTTGAAATTTTCCAGCTTTTGTAATGTATTTGACACCTTTGAATGGTTTATATTTTTCACCATACATATCAAGACGATTTACCTTTAGTCCAGATAATGCTAATTGGTTGATAGTAAATTTCACCTATGAATACATTATTTATGAATTAACATAAATTAAAATTAAGGTTGTTTAATTTATACATACATTAATAACAGGATTTGAATCAGTGACAACTGTGCTTACAGGCAGACTAATCTAATATTAAAATTAAAATTAATATCCATTTACAATAAAGTTGGTAATAAAACTTACAGTTCCTTTTATATTTGGAAGTTTGGTAGTTTCTATTCGGCCAACTTCCCAAGTCAAAACTTTCGAGACGGGATCAAATGAATGTTTACCTTGGTTAGGAATAAGAGTACAGTTTAACACACTTTTCGGCATAGGTACCTCAATGACAACATTTTCGATCTAGAATTTTTTATTAAATGTTGACAAATTTATGTTTTATATTTTAATTATAATATATTGATACTGACTGTTCTTCCTAGTGTCTGTTTTGGTCCAACAGTAATATCAAGACGACCACTTCCAGTAGTTGTTTCTTTTAATGCAAGCATGTGTCGTATATAAATTGGTATAGCAACTATTCCTTGTGACCCAATATGATATGACATTAACCGGAAATTACCATCTGGAGGTATGAATGATAAAATTCGTTCAGACTATTATAAACAGAATGAATGTATCAATTAATATTCTATTTTGTAGGTAAAATTTAAGTACTGTAATGTGTAATAGTTATGGATTACCTCCCATCGTTTAAATCGAACACAAGGGTGAAAGCTCACATCATCAAAAAGTCGGGGGTTCATGAATGATAAAGAGAGATCAGGCATCCCAGTAAGTTTTATGCTGCAATCAATCTTAAAAAAAATAAAAACAATTATCATACATAAATATGTTTGAATTATTTAATGATATATTAGATTTAGGTAGATATATTATATTTTATTAAAAGCATAATAATTTTATGAAGCACACTAAAACTTCTTTATAACTTCACATTAAAAAAATAATAATTTTTTTCACTTTAAAATTTTCATTGAAAAAAGATATAATGCATTTCATACACTGTATAAATAATAATGATATTTAAAAAAAATTAATTTAATAAATTTACAATTAGCTACAATTTTATATTATTTACTCAATTTAAATTATTATATTTTTATTAGGTATAGAAGCAGTAGACAATAATATCTGTTGCATATTTTTTATTTTTATTTTTTTTATCAATTAATATATTATAGAGGCTATTAACTTAAATTTTATGTTTTTAATTTGTAGTATGAAAATATCTTACATATCCTTGAATTTCAGCAAATACGGTAGAACCACCTTTATCAATAATAGCATCTACTTCTTCTATTACATCAAAATAAGCTTCATTATTGGTATATTTTACACCTGATCTCCTCCATGGAACATTGGATAGTTGACCACTAGGTAATGTTGCACTTACACTGAATAACATCAATAAATATAAATGTTTAGATTTTGAATTATTAACATAAAAAAAAAAAAATTGGATGGTACTAAATTATTACTTAGATTTCCCTGTGACAGAATTTGCGATTGTTCGAAGAATGTTTGGAGGTTTAATAAGCTCTTTTAGAATATTTGATTCAGTAGCTAATGGAAAACCATTGTCTAACATTTCGTCCAAAAGCTAGTTATCATAAATTAATAATTTGAATAATAGTTATAATATTATATAAACCAACTTACCTCATAAACAACAACATAATTATCTTTAACAACATTTTCAGAGCATTCTGAGAAGTAATCCTCAAATGTATCAACTACTCTATGTAAGAATTCTATGACAAATAATGGTGGAACTGTAATTATAAAAACGTATTTAATTAATTGATATTAATCAAAAAGTATAATTATTGTTTATCTGAGAAACTAACCTTCTGTCATACAAACAGCTACAAAATAAAGACCACATCGATAGATACTTATCAAATAATGATGAGGTGTTGCTATAACTGGGGGAATGTCCTCTGGATTGATAGATTTTCGATGTTGATCAAAAAAGTAATCACAAACGGATCGGGAAATTATACTTTTCCAGTGTTTTTCAATAAAAACATCGCTGGAAAAGAAACCAATACACTAGTAAATAAATACAAATGCCTAGTTTACAAATCATTAGATATACAATTACTTACCAGGCAGAATTTATAATAAATAAACTATGAATCATGATTGAAAAAATTATACAATACAATTATCACAAGTTAAAATAATTTTTTATTTAGAATTAAAAAAAGTTATGGATAAATGAATAAGATAATAATAATGCGAGTAGGTGTCATCTATTACATATACTCCATGTATTTTCTAGTGTATATGCGTCTAAGGACTATCGAAATTATGATTTGTACTTTTTCTCGGGGAACCTGTTATTATTAAGTGTTATCTGATAAGACATTTAAAAACACAGGGTTTAGAAATCATACCATCCAGGGGTAATGCAATAGTTATATAACATAATATGTCTATGGCCCTATGTGCTATGGCGCCTATGGGTAATGAAAGTAATTATTCTATTCTGTGGTAATATTAATTAATAATTATCATAAATGTTATCAGTAATAACTTATCACATGGTAGTATCCATAGACTTCTATTATAATTTATAAGTCTATAGTAGTACCACAGATTACAGGATATATGAAATACGTCATAATGTCATGTCAATGTTGTAGCCAGAAAGGCACTAAGGAAAATGCTCTCCCTCAAATATTTTTTTATGAACGATAGTGTTCTTGGAAAAAAATCTCTAGTTTCTAAATTGAATTTTATATTATTATACTTTCAATCATTGTCAAAAATTACAAGTTTTGTATAAAAATTAAACAAACTTGAAAATGTTTAACAGCAGACTAGGTATTTTTACTTTAAATATTTGAAGTATAATTGTTTATACCCAATAACTGGAGTATAGAATTAACTAATACAATAATGCAATTGTTATTATTATTGAGTATAGTAATATATACTCTATAATAGATAATAGGTTTGTACGGTTATATAATATATGGTAGATACTATATAGTTACTATGGTTACCAGTAAGACAGTAACATACAGGTTTATATACAGAACAAAAGTACAAAATATTATATAGATTTTTTTGTACATACAAACCAATATTATAGTAAATAATACTTCTAATAAGCATTAAAAACTTGAGTGCTTTTTTATTTTAATTTAAAATGGCTATTCCATTATTTTCATTACAGTTAAGACATAGCATAATACCACATTTGGTAACAATAGGTAAATATGATGGATCACATCATTGTTTGACAGCAGCAACATCTGAAAATAAGGCAAGTATGAACTACAAAGAATGAGTTACTACTTACCAGTTAGAATTTATATTTTTGTAACATTTATAATATTAATTATTATTCACGAAATTTATGACAAATATTAAATTCTGTCTATGCAACTATACGACAGTCTTTTAGGTAGGTGTTTAAATAAATAATGATAATATATTTTAAATGTTATTACTTTAATGTTAATTAATATTTTACTGCCACTCTAAGGGGTCTTACATTATTATTTTTAGTCTATGTTCTCTAGTTTGAAAGTTGACTTAACATTTTTACACACATTTAATCATATTATTTATATCAATTGATATCATTCATTGAAATTTGCCATATGCTAACATAATATATATTCATTGAAATTAAAAAAAAAAAATATTAAATTGTTAACATAAAGTATTAAATGTTCTAACAGTATACAACTATAATATTACAAAATCAATCTTTAGGTTATGATATAATCATATATATTTTTGAATTATTTGTAATAAAAAGTAAAAATTAATACATTTTGTTATAGATTTTAATACATAGTCCACACAGGCCAGAGAAAGACATATCTTATTTGAATATCAGTCAAAAAATTACAGCTTTATTAGCAGGAAAAGCAATTCCAAACGATGAAAAAGATATACTTGTAGTAGGAACAGTTGGCAGTGTATTGGCCTATAATGTAGATCTCAACAGTGATTTATTCTTTAAAGAGGTGAGCAAAAGTTTAAGAAATTGTATTTAATTAATACAATTAAAAAAGTTTGGTGGTATAAGACTAAAATAATCGATGTATGCGTAACATATAAAATAATTAGTGATAAATACAAATTATCTATTCTTGCAATATGTGGTTGACAAAACGATACATTACTACTAACTGGTAACAATGGACTGCAAAAATAAATAAAAAGCATATAAAGTATAAATATTTTTATGTATTAACAATGAACATATTAAAACTGTTAATCGCCAAAATTAATATCACTGTATAAGAATAATGAAAGTTATGATTCATGAAAAAATTGAATGCATAATTTTTATATTTTCAATTATGTAAAGAAACGCAAAAGTAGGTTACTAATCTTTTTGCTGTATCATTTCTAAATGGTATATTAATAAAAAAAGATTGGATTAAATAGTATATAATATTTATAACTTCATAAATGTTAAATATAAAATATATAAAGTTATGAAAAAATATAATTTGTTAAATATTAATACGTATTCAATGAACAATAATATGTATATAAGTATTATCAATAATAATTTATAACTAATATTTAATAGTTATCAATGAAATTATAGAAACAATACAAATTATTATCTATCATAGATTAGTAAAAAATATTGGTAGCAACAATAGCTGTATACATTTATGAAAAATAAACCAAAATAATGGTATCCATTAATTATATGTTTGGAAAACTTGTTATTAAAGCGTAATCAAGAATTTGATACACGTTCTAAATAAGTATTCCACAACGATTCTTTGTATACTTTGGCTGCTTCAGCAGGATTGTCATCTTGATAAATTCCTCTACCTACAACTGCAATATCAGCTCCTTTGGTTAAAATAATATCGCTAGGACTTTGATACTGTTGGCCAAGATTATCATTGGAATTTTTAATATTAACACCAGGTGTAAGTTGAAGTAGGCTTGGTGATGAAATAACATCATGCGACTGACACACTAGACCAGCCACAATGTCTTTATACTCTTCAGCTATTTTCACAGTCTCTATAAATAGGTGAACAATTTAAAATCCAAAGTATAAAATTATATTTGTTAACCAGGGCCTGTTAAAATGGTCTACTAACATTTCTGGTTTTGGAGTATAATTCATTACTAGTAAATTTGTTTTATACACTTTATATATAATATATTTTTAGGCAACACATCAAATGTTCTCAGAGTTTCATCAAATAAGCCCTAATATTAACTTACCTTTGATATATTGTTCCGATATTAAATTTCCATTGCAACTTAATTCTGCAACAATAAACACACCCCGACTATCTAATGATTCTGCATTTTCATTTATCACCTCTTGAATGCCTTTTAACATCATCCCACCAGAAACACTATGTACTGTTACTATATCTGCCCAATGAACTAATTTTTTGTATTGCAATTTAACAGTATTTCCAATATCTGCCATTTTTCTGTAATCGTGGAATTGAATTAAATATTAATGTATATTGATATGTTTAACATATAACTAACATTTCCATTACCTGTCTTCCATTATAAGGAAATTGTACTGTTTGGCTAAGAGTTGTAAATTATTTATAGTAGCATCTGTGACACCATTAATGGCATCAATATGAGTTTTTAAAATACAAATGTGCGGTGCTACTTTTTCAGCAATATCTAAAAGTTTGTCAGCAGTATCTACATCAAGTGCAACACATAAGTTACTTTTTTTTTCTAAGCTTATCTTAAAGATTCTCTGAGCTATTTTAGAAGTTTCTAATAATTCAGCTCTTGCTTTAAATTCTAGTTTTGTCCTTAAAGATTTTTCTGAAAAAAAATAAATAATAATAGTGTTAAACAAGTTATAACTATAAATTAAGCTAATAATTAGAAATACCAGCTGTTGATGGTATTAAAATATTAAATGATAATTTTGGCATTAAAATCAGTACACCAAAAAGTAATAGAATATTTATTGATCAATTAATGAAAAAAAAACCATTATTCAAATATTTAAATTATCATAAAATATAATGCAGATATTGAGCATTAATTCAGTATGTCATCAGCATAATAAAATATATACTGCATAGTAATATAATAAGAAACAATTACTTTTTGACTATTTTATTTTAACATTAAAATTAAATTCATTAAAACTATTAAAGCTCAGAGGTGTTCATGACCAAAATGTCATTAAAATTCAAAATATGTAATTACATATCATAAAATATATTAAATATCCCTATTTTTTTTAAACAAATATATGCAAAAAAAAATGATAATATTAATTTAAAAAAATTATATACTCTTTAAAATGTGTAAATTACTTTATTGCAAAATACACAGTTATTAAATATGAAAAAAATGATTAATTAGTTTCTGATCTATTAAAATTAAATTGTACAAGTAATACTAAGTATTAGGATTACATTGTATAATTACTATTTTTCTGATATTTTCAAAATTAAAAAATTTTGATAATCCGAAATATGTTTTGATAAATCGAAAATGACCGCTCCACATCTACAAAGTTGAATGGTGAATACTTAAATTTAACAATGTTGTCAGTTTATGTTGTCACTGTGTTGCTGGTTTATAAATATCCAATCTCCTAAATTTAATTTTTTTTTGTATTGTAGAATAACAAACTGTATAACAAATTAATGGTGATAAATTATAATAAAATGAACTATTTTTAATAATATACTAATAATTTATAATATATATATATATATTGTAATTAATCTAGAAATAATCAATATATGCTAGTATATGCTCAAAAATGTCAAATATTATGCAAATTAGTTTACATATTAGTAACCTAGACATGAATCAAATTTATATCATACTAGATGATAATTTAAGTTGCGCAAAAAAAAAATTTGCAGTCATAAACACCAGAGCTTTAATAATTATAATATATCATTATTCGGTACTTTTTTATTTGTCTTTCATATCAAATTAATGTTGAAATCAAGTTTAAGTCAACACAACTGTATAAAATTAAAAAATCTTTTAATAACTGCTGTTTAATAAAATATAATATGTGGAAAAAATAAGGCTTTATTTTTACCACATATTATAAGCTAGTAACTGAAATGTAGAAGAATGTAAAGAAAGTTATGATAAATTATTAACTCATTACATGTATTGTAAATAACCTAAAAAATATCATGTTAAATATATAAATATTTATGACATTAGACCATGGAATTAGGAATAGAAATATTAGTAGATATCATAGCAAATCAGTGCTCAAATCTAAGTATTAATTCAATTATTACCACATTCTTTTGCAGGTTGAATTTGATTATTTTTAACATAATCTAAGACACTTGTATATACTTCATCACTTAATTTTCCTGCTTCTTTAAGTATTGTTACAATCTAAAAATAAGTTAAGTATGATTAGATATTAAATTTACTTAATGAACTTAATAAATCATTTAAATTATTCGTTAAAACTTAAACAATTTTAAAAATATTTTAATTAGATGAAGCTCTTCAGCTTCAATTATCTAATTATTTACATTTGAGAGCATTTTTCTTATTGGTAATCAAAATATGTCATAACAAGAATTAATATAAATAAAATATAAATTTGATTTCAAATTTACTTCAGTTATGTTGAACAAACTTTTGATCTTTAGTCCTCTCTCACTTAAACGTTGCATCCCTCCTTGTTGCCTGTCTACTAAAACAATAACATTTGATATATTTAAATTGCTTTTTTCCAAATCCTAAAACAACAAAACATATAGATATTTTAGTTTATCAAGTACCAAATATTAAAATATAACATCAAGATTAACATTTTAATTTTAATTGTAAATTATTTTTCAAGTTACCTATGATAAATAAAATATAATAATAAGAGTATTTAATCAATGGCGTATTTAGAATTTTGTCAAGGGGGAGGGTGTATATGTTAGCAAACATTTAGTTTCCCTAAGGAAAAGACTTACCATCAACATCACAATATTATAAATATGTAACAAATTAGAGACCAAGGGGGGATCTAGCCCCCGTATCATCCCGTAAATACACCACTGTATTATATTATAAGATACTATTAACTAAGATGCATTTCAATTAGCAATTATAATACTCACAGTCACAGTTTCTAATATACTATCACCACTTGTAATTATATCTTCAATAACAATTACATTATCACCACAAGAATATTCACCATCAATCAATTTTTTTGTGCCATAAGTTTTTTTTTCTTTTCTGCGAATTAACATTGGTAAATTGGTATCTATAGATACTACAGTAGCTATAGGTAAAGCTGTGTAAGGTACACCACATAAACGCACTTGATTTTTAGAGTTAGCATCATCTTGGAGGATAGTGATTGATACGAGCGAACAAATTTGTTTCTAAAAATATTTTAAAATTTAGGAGGTACTAGTACTAAGAAGTTATTAACACAGTTAACCTGAATGTGTTGTCTGAGTTACAAATGTGTAACATAGCAAATTTGCATTCAACAGAACCAATTATTTTTGTTAGTTTTAATATCAGACTGAAATAACCAATTACCTAACAATAAATTCTGATGTTCTGTATTTGTATATTGGGATTTTACAACATTTTAATTTTAAATGAGCTATTAGCTTCTTTAAATTGTTATATTATATAAAAAACTCACTAAAAATAAGAAATACTAAGATACCAAGACAGATACCTAATGTCCTACATTTAAGTTCAGTAATACTTCGGTCAGTTCACTATAATATTAAATTTAAAAACAAAAAATTAGTTATTGATGTATGCAAATTAGATTTTTTGTTTTGCTAGACATTGACACAACATACGTGGATAGTGTTGTCTTAAATAAAAATCAGAAAAACTTACTAGTATTTTTGGGTAGGACACAATCACTCTTAAATCCAAATAATATTTTGATAATTCACCTGATTTTAATTGAAATGTACCAAATTTCAATGCATTTATATCATAGAGATTTGTAATTATAGAACGACGATCAATAGCCATATTTAAAATTTAAGAATCAATTTCAATTATAAAACAAAAATTGAAAAACCCAAACACGTGTTGCTCGTCGCACGAATTATGAATTATCTACAGTGTTATTGCAATAAGCCACAAGCCCACAAGCGTCGACTACACGTCATTGGATAATGATTGCAGAAAGAAACAGGTTCAACGATTAAAAAACAAACAGCAATAGGTAGATACTGGCTAGTCACACTTAACATTTTATACCTTTACAAGACCTTGAAATTTAAGTCTTTAGATTCAGATAACATTATCAAAGGCACGCGCCAATTTTATACGTCTATAGCCTCACAGAATGTTCAATTAATATTTAGCTTATTATATTAAAATAATATTAGAATATTTTCATTTTAAATGTATGTTAACATCTAAATCACTAAGTCTTGTAGAATTTTCATTTTAACTGTACTGTCTATTGTGATTTGTGTACGTATTTTAATATGAAGTAAATAATATCTATAGAACATCATCATTCATCAATCATAGCTCACACAACAAACTGTGTTAAAAAGTGGCAAGCTGAAACCAAATTTTTAGTTTTTTACTGAAAGGTCATGTCCGATTAGCATTAGCCGAAAGTAGTAAATTACTAAATAGTAAGTACTAAATACTAACGAATTAAAAACGTAACAAAAATTCCGTTATCGATAAATCCGAAATGCATTGCAAGATGCATAGACATTTTCTTCATAGATGGCGCTGTTCCATTTCTTTTCGTAGAGAATTTTTTTTTAACAAAAAAGAGTGGGTCATAACGTCAATGACGTACAAACGGGGATGGTTTTGGAGATAAACCTCTCTCCCTTAAATTTTAAAGGAGGATTTAATAAATTCTTACGAGATGTATTTTTAGGAAACTTTTCTACTTTAACGGACACTTTAGTTTTATAATTTATTTTGTTCTAACTAAAAAATAGATAATTTTCTTAACTTCAAGTTTCATAATAGGTCTATTCACTCTTATTATTAATCTAATAGAGCTAAAAGTGATCTGCTGAGCGCAAATTCGCCATGTTATGTACTTGTAAGACGGAGACAACAAATTATTGTGTAGTAAAACCTCTCTATAACGGACTCTCTATTAAACGGAATCCTCCATACAACGGAAAATGTTAAAAGCCACTGTGCAAATAATATATGAAATTTCTACCTCTCTATGACGAAAAACTATAAAGGAAAGATGTTTGGTCCCATGCTATTCCGTTATAGATATAGGTTTTACTATATATAACGTATGCACAGACGTATATATATTGCAGTTACATTCGTTACATGATTACTTATTGTCAAAACAATTTTAATCTATTTGTTAACCCGAGGATCTTAATTTCCACCAGTAGACTTAAGTTTTATAATCTTCACTCTATTTGAGCCTATATCTATTACCTATTATATAGTTATTATAAATGTAGATTAAAGTATACAATTTAAAATATAGATAAATTATATAAGTCAGTGGTTGGAAAGCTCGAGAATATTCACCATATTACACCGTGAGCTTTGAAGGTTTACAATATATATATATATGTTTTTTTTTTATCACATAAAGTTTTACACTACTTGTACATTTTATTCATTATTCTCAAATATTCTCGATAATTGATCCGCCGCTGTGTCTCCTCGAGAATGTTCTCGAACGCCCGACTAAGCGCATTGGCACTTCTCGAACATTCTTCAGCAGTCCAACCTTTACAACTTTACAAGTACATATAGCCATATAGGCGCAATTGCAAATTTACCTAGTAACCAAAGTCACTGCAGTTTAATCGGTTAATTAGTACCATATATTACCTCGAACAACAATAAAATTTGTCTTTTTATTAGTATAGAACAATTACTGTGATTTGGCGTAACGCGGTATTTGGCTTTAGTCACAAACGTGCTGACTTTCTCAGTGCCAGCACCGACCGGTGTCTCTAGTTCTCGGATGGGCGACCATTTTAGTTCTCAAGAGGACGCTAAACAGAGGCGGCTTGAGTCTGCAAAACTCCAAGAGCAAGCTTCATGAGCTACCCACCCATATTTTACTTAGGACATAATATATCTATTACACCTGGTTTACCAAATATTACCCCCCCCCCAGCCAACACATAACAAAAAAAAAATGTACTCCTAGTTTACCTAACCTGGATAGTAGATACACACCCACCCATTTTCGAGTCAGGAGCAGTCGCTCCTGGTATTCTTATAACACGCCACCTCTGACCATATACATAATCATTTGTTGTCTCCTTCTTACAACTGCGTAACATACCAAATTTGCACTCAACAGATCACGTTTAGTTCTGTTAATTTAAAAATTAGTGGAATCGACCTATTATGAAATTTGATGATGTTAAGGAAATAAGAACATTATCTGTGTTTGTAAGTGCGGGTTTTTTACGATAATTCAATTGTGTAGCATGTTAGGCGTATATAAAATAGCGTAAATTACAAATTCTTAAAACTCATTTAAAAAATAAGTTATCGTTAAAACCCCCACATCAAGTTTCATAATAGGTCGATTCACTCTAATTTTTAAACTAACAGAATTAAATTTGATCTGTTAAGTGTAAATTTGCTATATTACGCACTTGTAAGGTGGAGATAAAAAATATGTCTGTATAGCGTCCTCTGAATGACAAATCTTTACCACACTTGACTATATGCACGTGTTCCTAGCCAACCCTATTATAATACCAAATACCGGTTAATAACCATGCATTTGATGAAAACTAGATCACAAAATCACATAGAATTTAAACTAATGAAAAAATAAATATTTATTTTTACGACGACGTAGAGTGGACAATAATTGTATGCACTTTTTACTCTAATATAGAATATATAGCATTATAATATTTTAATCATTTTTAATTTTGTGCTCATCACGCGAATTTTTTTATTTTTTTGGAAGCCTATAACATATTAACATGTAATTCAATAAGTTAAGAATTATGGTACAAAAATAAATGTATAAAAATATATAATTTATAACTTAACAAAGTTCACGATTTTTGGTGTTTTACACATGTGCACACAACCCTCTATTTTACATTTTTAATAGTCTTAATGCTAACACAATACACTATACTGTAAATTATAATAACTATAGTTTTGCATTATTTATTGAATAGACAACAGATATTATTAACTGACAAAAGGTCTAGTAAAAAAACTGAGCTCTGCAGACAATGCAGACCTCTCATAACCTTGTCAGTTAAAATGTGAAAGTAAGTAGATTGTTAAGATTTTTGGCTGAACTAAATTTTTTTTCTTATTTTATAGAAACAAAACAATTGTAATAGTTTATAAATAGCAATGAAAGAATCAATAAGATATTTTTGAAAATTTTACTATGGTATAGAAAATGCTAGAATAAGCATTTGGTGAAAAATGTATATACCTATATCTATAATATGTTATGGTTATTCGTATTTAAATTACAGTAAAATAATAAAAATGATTTTTGCACAAAAATTCATGATTTTTCTTCATTATTGTTGTTTTAGTTCTACTATACCATTTTGATAACTATGGGGAATTAATTTTTATTTGTACCCTGTAAAATATCAACTACAACCATTTTTTTTTTTCAAAAACCATTCTCAATGTTGAAAACGTTTATTTTATTTTTTCCTTTATTTTAAAAATAACCTGTACAAACAAGCACTGAAGCACATTCAGTAATTAAGAAATAATAAAAAAAACATAACATATAATTTGAAAAATAAACAGCTTTTAAGGAAGTCACCCATTGGTGACACCAACTAACTTTTAGTTGGATTTACGATTACTAAAGTAGATTGCGATTCCAATTACGTTTAAGCCTGCGTGGGGGGTTGCCTGGGATATACAGTGAAGCCATGTCTTTGATGAGAGGATTAGTACTGGAGTTGAGTTTGAAGTGGAAACGGTGATATTGAATTTTGGCGTAGTCAGTGACATTTATTACTTTGAGGTGGTTGTGAAGTGAAAGGTTTGTCATGTACCATGGAGCACCAGTTATAAGTACGTAGGACAATATTTTGGAAAGATTGGATGGGGCGAATGTTTGAGGGTTTGGCCATCCCCCATATTTGAATACCATATGACCACTGACCAGACAGGTCTGATCATTGTATTATACAGTAACACTTTGGTTTTTAAATTAAGTTTAGACTTAAAGAGGGATCTGAAGAGATGGATGAGTCTACTGTTGGCAAGTTTCCTTTTGTTTTGGAGATGGGGTTTTCAAGTTAAGCGTTTGTCTAAAATTATTCCTAGATATTTTATCTCGTTTGAGATAGGTATTTTTAGTTTGATGGTTGGGTAGACGCCAGGGCGTAGAGCGAAAGTGACTTGGGAAGATTTGCTTTCGTTAATACTAATCATCCAGTTATTGGCCCAGTTATCTATAAGATTTAAATGTTCTTGAAGGTATTGTGCCGCTATAGTTATGTCAGTATTACTTGATAGGATGGCAGGATCGTCGGTAAATGTATGCAGTATGCAGCAAGTAGAGTGTTGTCGGTTTTAGGGATGTCCATGGTAAAGATGTTGAATAAGTCAGGTCGCTACCTTGAGGGACACCTGCTTCGATGCCAAACACTGAAGAGAAAGCATTGCCATGTCTAACCTTGAACTTTCTGTGTTCTAAATAAGATTTTAGAATAAGGTATAGTGGAGTTGGCATGAATTGTTTTAGTTTGAACTGAAGTCCATTATGCTATAGGTACTTTATCAAACGCCTGTGCGACGTCGAGGAAAATATCTGTAAAGTATTTTTTATATTCGAGCGCAGAGGCTATTGTGTCAGTTAGACGGTGAACTTGATGTAAAGTCGAATGTTTAGATCGAAAACCAAATTGAGTATTACTAGTATTAGGTATAATACTATACTAGTGCCACTCTAAGAACGCTACTCGTTCGCGCATCCAAATGACCGAGCTCCGCAGTTGCGTACCCATATTTCTCCCATTTTACCATTTAGTCGCCGCCGTAAATTCCCGCACTGACTAGTAGTGGCTACGACGCGCCGTCGGTGGTAGTGGAAGCGACGGAAGTGCGAAGTGGGAATGCGCGAGATCGGACGAATTTTGGTCGCCACCAACAGTAGCGTTCCTACGATGGCCATAGTATATACTCAGATAAGATAGGTCTTATTTTCTTGAGGAAGCATTTTTCAAATAGTTTGCCTAAGATGGGCAGTAAGCTAATGGGTCTATATGAGGTAGTCAGGTTTTTGGGTTTACCGACTTTCGGAATGAAAATTACAACAGCAATTTTCCAGATGGCAGGGAAGTATGATAGATGTAGCATGGAATTATAAATAAATGTTAATAATAATATCCCTTTCTTAGAGAGAATTTTTAAAACTTTGTTGGTGATGAGATCATAACCTGGGGCTTTACCGAACGGAAGTCTTTGAATGATACTTCTGATTTCGCCTGGAGATATGGGGAATTTTGATTTTGAAAAAAAAAATTATTGCTCCAAAAGATGACGACGGACACAAACAATTTTTACAACCATAATTATTTATTTATTTAATTTTTTTATTTAGCCATAGTAATTATACATTATAATTTCTAATAGGTATACAAATACAAGTATAGCAATCACATTAAGGTAGATAATCGTTTTTCAGATACCCGATGGTGTTGCAGCAATTGCTATTGGCAAACTCAATTCTATGAAAGACCCAGCAATTATTATTGGTGGTAATTGTTCGATTCAAGCATTTGATTGCAAAGGTAATGAAATATTATGGACAGTAACTGGTGACAATGTCAGATCTATTATTGTCATGGATATAGACTTGGATGGTTCTAACGAGGTTAATATAATTAATTGCCTATTTTTATCTTGTCATCTTTTACTAAAATATGTATCAAATATTTTAATTATTACAAATCACTATAGTATTCTATAGTATAGAACTAATAATCTACTATACTACTAAATATGCTTCTGTTTATAAAATCATTATTATACATGTTTTTATAATAGAAATTAAAATGTATCCATTATATAACTATACAAGATTAGGTATAGGTATATAAATTTGTAACGAATTCTGAGATGCATTTTATTGTTCTATAATTCTCTCTTATTGAAAGACAATAGACATAATTGGGTTTAGTTAAAACAATGAACTTAAATTTATAACTTGACATATTTTATAGGTATTAATTTTTTATCGGTACATTCCATATTTTAAAATCCAATGTTCTTTATTTTCCCATAATTATATCTACAGTACTAATGTAGTAATGTCTAATTATCTCAAATAGATAAGGACTTTTTGGCAGGGGCGTCATCGTCATTTGGGTGGGAGGGAGTTAGTCAGGGTGTACAATGGCACCACTACCTTAAAAAAAATGTTAACAATTGGCCCGCCATTAATACTCCAATGCACCGTTATAACTGATATGATTTCTATAGTAAAAATATTACGAATATATCCACTGCTTCAAATGAAAGATTTTTTTCATCCCTCAAAAGAGTAAAAACATATTTACGAACCACCATGGGCAACGAAAGATTAAATGATCTAATGATTATTGCAGTTGAGAATAAAGAAGCAAGTATATTTTGAATTACAAGAGGCTGTAAATATTTTTGCACACATTAAGACCCGTCTATATCCGTTTATCTAAATTATTTTAAAATAATGAATATTTATATATATTTATTTAATAACTTATAATTCTTTGAATTGCTAGTTATTTAAAATTTGCATTAATCGTTATAAATAATTTCAATTGGAATTATTAAATGGAAGAAAAGAATATTTACATTGGTTTGCATAGGTTATACCTATTTATATATTAATGGCTTGCCTAAAAGTTCGCACACCTAAAAAAAAAACTGAAATGATGCCCCTGATTTTTGTCAATAGGTAGGTCGTAGGTACTTACTAATAAATCGTAATTCATAAGTTATAAACAAATAAAAAAGGTATAACAAGACCAGTGTTCAAACTAATAAAATAAGTATTAATAATAATGTTGATACGGGAAAGAAATTATTCATTATATAATATATATATAGCGACACTTTCAACGGCAGGTGGGAGGGAATTCCCATAATATTATTTAAATAATATAATAAAATAATAATATCAATACCAATTATATAGTACCTATCTTATACATAATATGTATTGAAATATAATAATATAGATCAAAATTAATATAATATTTTTACTATTATGAAAAATTGTTTTTTGCTTTGCCTAAAAAAAACTAATATTTTACATAATGCCTAGGTATTTTACAAAATACCTAGGTTATGTGTAAAATAATACGTTTTATTTATATTGCCTAACCTAGGTCGGCGATATGCATAATACCTAGGCATTTTGCAAAATACCTGAATTATCTATATGTGACCTAAATACATTTGTTACTTTCAGTTACTTGTAGGTTCTGACGATTATGAAATCAGGGAATTTAAAGATGATATAATTGTTTATGAAATATCTGAAACTTCATCCATTTGTTCATTAATTAGTTTATCTATTGGAAGATTTGCATATGCATTAGATAATGGAACTGTTGGTGTATACGATAAATTTCGACGTATGTGGAGAGTCAAGGTATAAAAATAAATAATAATTTATAAGAAAGACCTAACAGATTAATTATAGTTTTGCATGTATATTAGGAATTACATTTATTATTAATTTTTAATTTTAATTTTTACATCTGGTAATATTAACTATTATATATTATTATAAAAACTAATATAGTTTTGTTTAAAATGTTTTACAATTAATTGTTATTTTTAAATGGTTTTTGGCTTATTAAATTATTTTAACTTTTAGTCAAAAAGTTCAGTGAATTTCCTTGAGAAATATGATTTAGATGGAGATGGAAAAGAAGAATTAATAACTGGATGGTCAAATGGAAAAGTAGATGCACGCAACTCTATAACTGGAGAAGTAATTTTTAGAGATGTTTTATCTAGTAGCATTGCTGGTGTAGTGGTTGGAGATTACATAAGAGTCGGAAAATGTCAACTGATTGTAGTTTCGATCAGTGGTGAAGGTATATATTAACAACCAATATTAATGTATATTACAATTGTAAATTTATTTTCCGATAAAATAATAAATATTTCAGTCATTAATATTTAATGTTATTGTAATTAATTGTTGTATTTAAATGTCATTAACATGGTTTTCTAGTCCGAGGATACGATAGTACAAGTTTGAAGGTAGAATCTGGTGTTCAAACAAATGTTATTCACGATCTTTTACAAAAGAGACAAATACTCATGTCAGAATTAAATAACTACACTAAAGCCTCTAATGAAGGCCAGGGCATTCCAGTAAGATTTTGTTTTATTATTTTATTATTATTTATTTTTTATTATGATATACATAAAGTGTATATTATATGATTTATATGTTATGTAGATTGTAGATTGTAGGTATTTAAATATTCAACTTTTTTTCAGATCAATTTGAAATGTTAACTTAATTTTAACAATTAAAAATAAATTTCTAAAAACGTCCAAGATATCAGAATATATATCATCATAGAATAGGATCAAACATTTGACTAATTTTAAATTTTCACATGAGAAAAAATAATTTCTTCAAAAACAGTTGAATTTATAATTACCATTTAAAATTATAATATGCCATTACGCATATAATTTTTAATTTATTTTTATCAATGTGATATTTTTGTTTAGGGAGACACGCGGCTCATCACTGAAGTATCAGTTTCGGAAGAGACCATAGTATGTTTATTTTGATTTTTGGTCTTTAATAATAGTTTTATGGTTGATATATTTTATTATTCACTATATATTCGTTTGTATAGGAACCATGTGTTTTACTTACATTGTCAACTAACAATTCAATGATTTTAAAAGCAGTTACAGTGTTTGCCGAAGGTATTTTTGAAGATGAAACACATGTAGTACATCCTGATAAAGAGTGTATTTCGTCTGAATTGAAAATCACTTTATTACCTCCAAAAGATATACTTCTGGACATTCATATTCGAGTAAGTGTTAGTCTGTAAATTATAATTGCAAAAATAAAAATAATAACTGTACACGGCGTGTTGATCAAATTCCAATGACACACGAAAAATTAAAATTATGCTAAGAAACAAATTATATATATTTGAAAAATTATAGTTATGCAAAACGTATAATGTTAGTATGTATATTACTATGTTACTATATTAATTAGGTATGTAGGTGTACTATATTGTCTATATTTATAGGTAGTAATTACCAAAAACGTGAAAAATGTTTTCATAACTTAATTGGAAAAAAGCGGGAAAGTGGATATCACTCTGCTGTACAGTAGGTTACAAGTGGGTTACTGTAATGGATGGAGTTAAATTTGAATCCAATGATATTATATCATTGTATACGAAAAACGATTCTAAGCGGAGACGGATAAACCGTCTGGTGGATAAATCATCTGTCTAAGATATACGTATTATAGATTATTATTACTTATTAATATATTCGACTTTCCGATAGACATTTTTTTTTTTTTTTTTTTTTTGATAAAGGTAGACAAACTTATAAGGAATCTTGAATTAAATTTTCAAATCTTAGAATTAAAAAGAAAAACTTTTATGAATTTCTATCTAAGATAATTTGAACATTGCTGTAATTTTTACGTATTCAGTCAATATTTGAACTTTAAATACTTATAAAAAAAAATCGTGCCTACGAATTTTTAATATTTTTTAACTGCTATTGTTACAATGTGTTAGAAGACTTGTATTAAATTTTCAAGCTTTTCTACCGAACAAATAAATTTTTATCGATATTTATAGAAAAAAAGACTAATAATGATCGAAAATATGTTAAGAGCCTTGAATTAAATTTTCAAGCTTTTCTGCCTGACAAATACATTTTTATCGATATTAATTTTAAAAAAAACTAATAATGATCGAAAATTTCAAATGCCTATGAATAGTTCAACTTAGGTCGAAATTTTTTGAAAATTGCATGGTGGATAGAATATACTTATATAAACATTCGGTGAAAATTGTATGTATTCGTTTTAAAGTTACATCAAAAACCAAAATCGATTTTGTCGAAAAATGAGTGTGCTTAAAATTTCCAGTTTTTCCCTTAAGTTTTAGTTTGTTTTTCTCGATTATTTAGAAAAATATTAAGAATTTTTTACTTTTGACCCCCCCCCCCCCCCCAAAGTACCAACTAGATTCACTTTCTGATCGAACGAGGTACTGAAGTCAAAAATCGAAGCATTTTTACTGCGCCAAACGTGATAACAGACACACAAAAAAAAAAAAACACACATCATGGTAAAGTCAATACATTCATCGCTCCGCTCAGAATCTAAAATTCATCGTAAACTTCAAATTATCTCTTTGAGCGCCTCACGAGGTTGGACCTATCCCTTTTTAACTTATCTTCTGCCCATTGGTCTATAGTATGTTTCTGTACCAAATTTCGTCGCAATCGGTCCAGTCATTAAGGAATGCATAAAGGTCAGACAGACAAACAGAAATCCATTTTTATATATATGTTACAGTAAAGGATGTTAAATTTATACATTACACAATATCTTAGTCCTAAGTTCTATCTACTGTGGCTGTAATACTATCTAGTAGGTATCTAATACCATTAAGATAACATTATATAACTATATTTTCTATCGTATGTAGAAATTATCGATAATCACACCCAAAAAATGATAAACCACGATAATCACTAGTTTGTTATGTAATTATTATTTACTAGAAAATAACGTTATTTTAATGTTTAACATAATTTACTGTAACATATATAGAATTTAGATATAGTTAAGTTCCCTACAGGTGGGGCCAGAAAGACCAATTGTACTGGGCCCTGGACTTTTAAGGGCGTTCCGGCGTTCATGTAAATAATCACTTTAAAATCACTTCAATATAAATTAGAAAAATATGTTCGAGGCCCGGCCAGATTTGGTTCTGTGCTAGGGCCAAAAATATGATGTGTACGCCCCCTTCACCCCCCCCCCCTTGGATCCATGCCTGTCAGTGTCTACTCGTTACGAGGTACATTTAACCGGATGACACCAGCGATCAGATTGTACTATACAGGAAAGAGAGTTTCCTGGTTTTTATATTTTGATATGCCTGCGAGTTTAGCAGAATAATAATCTACCTATCTCTATGAAGTATTTGCACTTACTTATCGATGATAATTATAAATTTATTAAAATTTCTACGTATATTAAAGTCACATATTAATTGTTAATAAATTCTTTAATTAAATTCATAAGGTACTTAATATAGTAATACAAGTATGGCAATTCTATGGCATTCAATATTCATATTATGTAATATAATATACCCTAACCGCTAAAACGGTGAAATGTATGTAAGATTCATTAAAATAATGTATGAGATATTAATATTTTTATTCTCTTTAAATAATGTATTAATGTAATGCTGTATACCTACTTATAAGACCAAACCATCAAAAACAACTTTACACTTGGATGCTTTATTAAATATTAATATCTATTCATTTTTAAAATCAATATGAGAAAATTTGAAAACAAAAATGATATAAAATTTTTTTTAGGCTTTTGTTGGATCAAGCGTGGATAATGATCAATTTCATGTTTTTGAACTTACTCGGCAGTTACCAAAATTTGCAATGTATTTATTAGTTTCTTATCCAGAAAATGAAGATATTCCCAAAAGTTTTGTTAAATTTCGTTTAGTTGAAAGGGTTCAAAGGGTAAGAATATATTTATAATTTTTTTTTATAATGTGAATAATTTCAATTTATGTTCAAAAGCTGGATTTATGGCTAACTCAAAATTTTATTGTGCCCCAAAAAACTCCTGTTAAAACCAACGGTCAAGATTTTTGGAAAATAGCGATTAAGTCATTAAGAGATTCTTCTCTTACTTGTGTGATGTTTGAAAAAGAGGTGATGTTGATATATTCAGCGAACATAAGCTTCACAGCAGACATTGTACAGACGCTAGCATCATATCTTAGCCTTGATCAAATTGACGTGAGTTAAGATTAATCTTACAACAGGTGTCAGGTTGTAACAGGATTATTATTTTTTTTCAAATATAGTCTCTAGCAGAATTTCCCAAAGTTCTGGATGATTTACGAGAAAGTATACAAAGTGTTAAGACTATCCAGCAAAATGCAGTTAAATTAAATGCTTCGATAGCCGATAGTTCAGCTTTGTTGAAAAATCTCATTGTTCAAGCCGAAGACTTTCGACTTTTAGATGATATGTAAGAAAGATTATTTTTTTGTTCAATATATTACTTAAATTGTTTGAGATTTTTATTTAGTTTTCATGTGGAAAAATGTTTGAACGATATATTTCATATTGATAAACAAATGATACAAAATCATCAAGTAACATGTGAAAACCACGAACAATTGTTAGTAACACTGAAAAAAATAAACAATATTATACAGAATGCTTCACGACTTAGAGGTTAGTTTTAATTTATAAAAAAAAAATAAATACATTAATATTAGGTACCTAGTATTGTTATACATATTAAGCTTATAGTTAGGTTCTATAGATATAAAGAATAAAGATATTAGGTAGGTAAATAAATATAAATATGTGCGCCTACAGCCATACAAGAACATCTATAATTTAAATGTTTTTTTGACACTGTTTCTTGAATTTCGTTATAATTTCACCACTTTAAAAATAAAATTTACAAGAAATGAAAATACAATCAATATAAAATTATAAAATCAATATATACAATGTTAGAATTATTTATTCTTATTATTAATGTATACATTATTAGTTTATTACTTATACATCTATACCTAGTCTTTTAATATATATCTATAACCTATTATACCTATAGTTGCTAATATTTGGTAATTTATATTTACTAGTATCTATATTATAATGTTTAAATTATAAGTTATAAATACAATGTAATTTTTTTATTTTAGTAAACAATAACAGAACAGATACAATAACTTCTTATCGACAAGCAGTGGCTTCAGAAAATATGACAATTTTAAAAAAATTAATAGAAACTGGAAATAAATAATAGTGTTAATTTAATTTAAAATTATAGTCTCAAACACGGTTTAAGATATTACATTATATCTACTAGACCGTGAGTCTCAAAAACATCTATAATATCAATAGGATATTTTTTTTATTATTGTATTTTTTATTTTTATTTTGTAATCTGTAATAAATGTATTAGAATTTAAAACTATTTTTATATAATGTTAATACAAATGCCTAAGTTGAAATAACATATATTTTAAATTTTTTGTGCCAGTTATTACAATTCTGTGTGCTGAGAAGGAAATTTTTTCTGTATGGCAAGGTATAAAGTTCTAAACGAATATAATGCCATTGCCACAATCAAAACAAAACTAGTTACAAATACAGCAGACATAACAGTGTCGCTAATAAGGTTTTTTTTCTTGCCAATCTTTTGAAACGCAGAGTTACATCCATCCCCTGACTTCCCTTTGAGACGAATCAAATCTCGCATCATTTTAATTTGTTCAATTTTCTCCTCAGCGCCTGGGAACAAAAAAATATTCCCATATTGTATAGAAGCATAATTAATAAACTAGACACCTATTTGGCCATTTAATACCTACAATATTTTATTGGTATTCAATGAGTTTCATTAATTTGATTTTTTGTTGTTAATTTAGCTGCATGTTTGTACTCCGCTGTCTATGATATGACATCATAAAGACACAAGGACAAGGGGAGTATTAATTTATAAATTAAAATTGAATAACTAATAACTTATAGGTATTCTCAACAGTTTCAACACCGAAAACTATCACAAAAGTATTATTTAGGCAAGGTATATGGTCCCCTATCTTCCTGATCAAAATGTCATATCAAGAGCCAGAACTTATTTTTGATTGGGAATATTTGATTGTATCCGTTATCCGGTTATCGTATGGCTCATCATAGTCAAATTTGTCTTATAGTGTTTAATATAATATTATAAGATTAACGATTACCTTGATTATGATATATAAATATACAGGCAATTCACCAAGCATGCTTACCCCTACATTTTTCTTTAATAATTTATTTATTCATATCATGATTTTTCAAATACGAGTATAATTGAAGATCATGTAACTGTGGTGATATAAACTTCTATTTTTAAAATAAGAACCCTCCATTTTTAACGTAAAATATTTACCATTTTAGTTTCTGAGCGGAGCGATGAATGTATTGATTTTACCATGATGTGTATTTTTTTTTTTTGTGTCTGTCATCACGTTTTGGGACAGTAAAAATGCTTCGATTTTTGACTTCAGTACTTCATTCGATCAGAAAGTGAATCTAGTTGGTACTTTGGCCTTTGGGGGATCAAAAGTAAAAAATTCTTAATACGTTTCTAAATAATCGAGAAAAACAAACTAAAAATTAAGGGGAAAACGGGAAATTTTACGAACACTCATTTTTCGACAAAATCGATTTTGGTTTTTGATGTAACTTTAAAACAAATGACCATAGATACATGAAACTTTCACCGAATGTGTATATAAGTATATTCTATCCACGATGCAATTTTCAAAAATTTTCGACTTAAGTTGAACTATTCATAGGCATTTAAAATTTTCGATCATTATTAGTTTTTTTTAAATTAATATTGATAAACATTTATTTGTTAGGCAGAAAAGCTTGAAAATTTAATACAAGGCTCTTAACATATTGTTACAATAGCAGTTAAAAAATAAAAGAAAGTCATTGTCACAATTCTTTTTTATAAGCATTCAAAGTTTGAATTTTGACAAAATACGTAAAAATCACGAAAATTCACAAATTATTTTAAGCTAGAAATTCATAAAAAAATTTCTTTTTAAACCTAAGATTTGAAAATTTAATACAAGATTCCTCACAAGTTTATCACAAATAAAAAGTCTACTGGAAATTAAAATTAAATTTTTATGAGCATTTGAAATTTAAATTTTTACAACATTGGATTTTCACTTTTAACGATTTCCTTATTTTGGTGTAACTCTAAAACAAATGACCGCAGATACTTGAAATTTTCACTGAATGTTTATATAGGTATTTTATATATTTGATAACATTTTCAAAATATTTAGATTTGTTTTGAGCTGTTTACTGACATTTTAATTTTTCAACTTTATTAGTTTTTTTTTCTATAAATATCGATAAAAATTTATTTGTTCGGTAGAAAAGCTTGAAAATTTAATACAAGGCTTCTAACACATTTTAACAATAGCAGTTGAATAATAAAATAAATTCATAGTCACAATTTTTTTTTTACAAGGATTCAAAGTTTGAATTTTGACAAACATGCGTAAAAATCACGAAAATTCATAAATTATTTTATGCAAAAATTCATAAAAAATGTTCCTTTTATATCTAATATTTGAAAATTCAATACATGGCTCCTATTATATTTTTACAATAGCAATTGAAAAATAAAATAAATGCGTAGTCACAATTTTTTTTTACAAGCATTCAAAGTTTGAATTTTGACAAAATATTATGTAAAAATCACGAAAATTCCCAAATTATTTCAAACTAGAAATTCATAAAAAATTTTTTTTTAAATCTAAGATTTGATTTTTCATAATCTATAATATATCCTAGACAGATAAACCGTCTTCGCTCAGAATCGTTTTTCGTATACAATGATATAATATCATTGGATTCAAATTTAATTCCATCCATTACAGTAACCCACTTGTAACCTACTGTACTGCAGAGCAACATCCACGACTTAACCACCTTTTTTTTTATTTAAAAATTATTATCGCAGTGAGTTGATTTCCGAGACCAATTTTATGTATTAGTTGATTCCTGGGTCATTATTTGGTAAGTCTCGTACTTATATTGTTGTATATCAATATAGGCCGTAATGTTTTTGAGAGAAGTGTTGTCCTGATATACACTGGTAATCTCATTACCAGATACCAATTAAAATAATGTATCATACATTTTTACCAAATTACTAAATTTTTTTATTGAAAAACTAAAAAGAATTTTTTGAGAAACTTGTCAGCCAACCTCTTCTTGGTGTTTATTGGGTTACGCTAATAGGTTGAGTATTTGACTAAATATTTAATGGCCCAGGAATCAACTCATACAGTCATACCATATCTCTTGATGACTTGGGAATCAACTCAACGGTTTCGCTCCAGGTAAACAGGTAAATGGGAATCAACTTGTACGCAGCCATTTTTATATACCTACCTAATTTTAAATTCAAACGAGTAATTTCTTAGTTAAGAAAATTGGCGATTGTTAACTGCGCCCAAAATATAGGTAATCACAAAATCACACATGTAAACAGCAAAATAAATACTAATATTACAAATAATAACATCATATTGTTATAAGATATTAGGAATTAAAAAAAATATAATTTTAAAAATTATATAAAAACTTTGAACAAAGTTTAATTTAAATAAAACATAAATAATTTAAATAAATATAAATATAAATTTAGACATAAATAATTTGAATTTAATTTAAATTCTATACTTGGATAATATCCCTAAAAAATTATACTACAAAAATATCAAATCGATGAAATCAAGTAATGAATGGTTTACTATACTTGCATAATTTTTAAAAACCATAAATATTCATAAATTAATAATAATGTATCAATCAATAATATAACAATATCAATTACCAACTAATTTGTTCAAATTACCTTAGTCCCATTATCTTCCAAACCGATTACCATGAACCAATTGTCTTTAATACAGAAAGCTAAATAACTCAAAAAACTCATTTGAATTTGGAATTTGGAACTACGAAAAATTTAGGTACTACACGTGGCAAATAATTTACAGTAATAATAAAGGGGTTGGAGTTAATATGGTAAAACCAGAAGTTTGTATTTTCATTCTCCACTAGACACTTCTAAAATACTACAAACAATTTTAAGAATTGAAAAACATGATATTTAAATACATTTAAGAAATTCTAAAAGTAAAATTTCAAATTATTCGCATCATTGAAGAAAAAGGGCGCGTAATGCTAGATGAATCATCCTGCACCTATATTATCTATTTTTCTTTTTTGAACCATTTAGTAAAAATATTTAAAACTATTTACCTTTAAACCCTTTTATTTTGGTATAGGTATTAAAATATTTATTAAATTGATTTGGACGTAACATTTTATTTCATGAATGAATCATTTTTTTAACTTACTCATTCCGTCGATGTCCAACGATGTAGTTGACATTTTGTTTTATAAAAAAAAAACAAATAAATAAATTTATTGAAACTTTAAGCAGATACTGTGTGTGATTAAGGTTGGTATGTAAGTTCTTAACGCAAGTGAAATATATTGTACGTACATATATTGTTAAGTATTGATTTTTATTAGATTTCCAGCCATCCAGGGTTACCATAGTTACACTAGGGATGCTGGAAGATTATACAAAGGCACACTGCATCCCAAAACTTGTTGATGACTGCAAAACAGGAAACACTGTAATAATATTCCCTCGCTTTAATAAATTTTGTACTTCATCAATTCATCATTAATCATTATATTTAAGTATTTACTGCATAGTGTATCACCGTAATGAGTAATGAATAATAGGATGTGTAGGATTAAAATTCAACGAAAAATAAACGATTCTAATCGGATACGGTGTTTCAGTCTTTAATCAGTTTAATCTTTATCTTTCTGAAGACATATCTTATAATTTTTGATAATTAAAATTAGTTATTTATTTTTCTATTAGTAGGTAGTACAGTAGGTAATTAGGTTTTAATTAAACAGTCCAAAAGTGTTAAGTCTCTTCACAATTGAAAAAAAAAATACTGTTCCAATATATACCTATAAAACATAACTATAATTTACCAACATAAAGCATAAAGAATCAAAATTTAAAACGTTGGTATTGTATGTACATTTGTGCAGATACCTGGTAGGTGTAGGGTGTAGGTACTTCTGATTTTCGAGAAATGTTGGCTTATACCTATTTATTAATTTTTATTTATCTAGATTTGTCATATTTCATGAATTTATTTGTGATTTTATATTTAGTTTTTCTATTACCTATTTATAAAAATAACATAATCATTATATTTAAGTTAATTACTTAATTATCGTCATTCACTATTACATGTAAATTAAAATTTCACCATTTCAGAAATATATAATATTAAAATATTATTAATATATCATATGCATATATATTATATGTTTGTTATGGGCCATGTTTGAAAATTTATCATAGTAAGAAATAAGCCCGGACTGCAATGTTCCCGATACAATTGGTAAAAATCAAAAATCTCGTAAATTATACGGACATTGTGTATTATTCTGCATTGGCGTGCACTGGGGGGGGGGGTGCCGGGTATATTCCATGGCGTCCCTCTGCAGCAGGGGCGTATTTATGAGGGTGGCTGAGGGGGATTCAGCCCCCCCCCCCGAAATCCAGGAATTGTTTATGAAATCTGCTGATTATGTTCTATCAGATGTAAATTTTCTAACTCATATAGGCTGAATTGGGAATTTCAGTTGGAGAAAATACCACAGCCCCCCCACCAAAAAAAAAATAAAAATAAAAAAATCAAAAAAAATCTAAATACGCCCTTGCTCTGCAAAGTTATTATAATTCACAATCATAGTTTTAGTTGTAATTTTTTTGATCAGAATCATAAACTAGTAAGATAGTTTTAGACTCGTAGACCGTATATAGTATCTAATATAAAATAGTTTATGGTAAGAACTTGAATATTTTGATATTTTTTCTATTTTTTCTTATGAAATATTAGGCGTATCGAGAAGAAATCAAAATATATTAATTAGATTTCATTCATAATATAATATTTTCGTTTAGATTAGTATTTATATTATGAGTCGAGTTATTTTCTTGTATTGAGTTAGGTAATGTAAAAACATTGCCTAACCTAACCGGCATAAGAAATCTACACATGCCTTTTATTATGCTATGCTGCAGTTATGTTATATATACTCTATAGATAGATAAATGACCAAGTGAAAAAAATAATGCCCTCAAGTTGATAAATAATTGTAATAATTGCTTATAAGAAAATAATATATGAACAATAAACAATTCAAGTTTATTGAAAATTAAAATGATGAAATAAGTAATTGCAAATGTAAAACAAGTACAGGGGAAAATTGGGCTACTGCGGATTAGTGGATGTCCGCTCTGCTGTACAGTTATATATATATATACTATACAGATTACAAATATAGATGATATAGCATCATTGTATACGAAAAACGATTCTGAGCGGTGATGGTTGGTCAGTTTAGGATACAAGTATTTTACGAATAATTATTATTTGTATATTTTTAATTTAATAAAATATGTCGTCAATATTTGAACATTAAACGCACCTATGTATTTTTAATATTTTCCAACTGCTATTACATAAAATTATGGGTACCTATCTTGTATTAAATTTTCAAACTTTTTGACCCAACAAATAACATTTTTTTGGCATATATACATTAAATAAATAAAATAAAATAAAAATTTCTTATATCTGTAAATAACTTTAAAAAGTTGAAACATTTTGAAAAATGTATCATGTATAGAAAATGATGACTATGATACATGAAAACTATTAGTTTTTGTTAACAACAAAATAAGAAAATCGTTGTATATGAGAAAATTAGTGAATATCCTGTTATGCAAATTTGAACTTGGCATTTTAGATTCTGGACAGAGCGATGAATGTATTGATTTTACCATGATGTGTTTTTTTTTATTATTTATTTTTTTTTGTGTGTGTGTCTGTCATCACGTTTTGAAACAATAAAAGTGCTTCGATTTTCGACTTCAGTACCTCGTTCGGCTAGTTCGATCAGAAAGTAAATCTAGTTGGTACTTTGGGGGGTCAAAAGTAAAAAATTCTCAATATTTTTCTAAATAATTGGAACAAACAAACTAAAAATTAAGGTAAGAACGAGAAATTTTACGCTCAATCAGTTTTCGAAAAAATCAATTTTGGTTTTTGATGTACTTAACCGAATGTTTATATAAGTATATTTTATCCATCATGCAATTTTCAAAAAATGTCGACTCAAGTTGAACTATTATAGGCATATGCAATTTTCGATCATAATTAATTTTTTTTTTTAAATTAATATCGATAAAAATTTATTTGTTGCGTAGAAAACCTTTTTTTTCATTTATTCAAATTAATTGTTTCAATACACTTAGCGTATTATTACAATGTAGCTTAAATTAACATAATGAATAATATATTTAATATAAATATTAGCTATTTGCTTATCTAACTATGGTATAAGTGATTTAAGGGGGACGAGGTGGCCGAGTGGTCTACCGCGTCGGCTGTGGCTCAGCCGGACCGGGTTCGATCCTCCTTCATCGGGCGGCATTTTTCTCCGGGCAAGTCACGGTGTGACAAATGACTATATTGATACATTAAATTTTCACCGAATGTTTTTATAAGTATATTCTATCCGCCATGAAATTTTCAAAAATTTTTGACTTAAGTTGAACTATTCATAGGCATTTGAAATATTCGATCATTATTAGTTTCTTTTTAATTAATATTGATAAAAATTTATTTGTTAGGCAGAAAAGCTTGAAAATTTAATACAAGGCTCTTAACATATTGTTACAATAATAGCAGTTTAAAAATAAAAGAAATGCATAGTCACAATTTTTTTTACAAGCATTCAAAGTTTGAATTTTGACAACATATTATGTAAAAATCACGAAAATTCCCAAATTATTTCAAACTAGAAATTCATAAAAAAATTTCTTTTTAAATCTAAGATTTGAAAATTTTTAATAATCTATAATATATCCCAGACAGATAAACCGTCTCCGCTCAGAATCGTTTTTCGTATACAATGATATAATTATATCATTGGATTTAAATGTAATTCCATCCATTACAGTAACCTATATACTGTACAGCAACGTCCACGACTTGACCGTTTTTTTTTTTTTTGTTAAAGGTAGACAAACTATTAGAAACCATACATTTTTTAATCTTATTAGATATAAAAATAAATTTTTTTATGGATATTTTTAAATTTTAAATTTTAAACATTCATTTTTTTATTCATTTTTTGCCCGACTATTTTAGGGGCCCGTTGATATGAATTTGTAATTTTTGAAATGAATTTTAAAGCGAGTCATGAGTTTTTTAAAAGTACAAACCATTTACAATTTTAAAATGATTATAACTCGCAATAAAATTAAAACTTAAAAAAACCACTGATTATGAATATTGTTTTATGATACCTATTTTCTAATTATATATTATCAATGAAAAATAGGTCAATTCGTTCCAATATTAAACACAGCAGAGTCAAATAGAGTAATTCAGAACGTGAAATTCGCAATGTCATATGTTTGCCGTCACGGATAAAATTTGGATGTAGCGTTCTCTTAAATAAATTAAATAGGTACTTTAGTACTTACTTTGCATTTAGATTATATTATATGTATATGTAATTATGGACATGTATAATATGATCTAAAGGGTATCTAATTTTAATTATTTTATCTTGATAAGATGTACGGTACTACAGTGACAGTGGTAAGTGGTAACTATATAACATGTTATTTATGAAAACATGACGTGACGTGATGTGAATACGTGTTACGTCATATGTGCACAGAAAAAAATATTGTAGAAGACGTCGTGTGGTCGTGTGGAACCACAACAATAATGTTTGCCTAATCACTATTCAATGAGATCAACAGGTATCCATCGTCCGTAATCCGCCGTACTGTTCGTGTTCGTTCCCCTAATGCGATGATAACACAAACGCGCATTTCACAATATTCACCATTCATTATTCAAACAAGTTTTTTGTAATTAGTGTAGCTACATAATAATTTTAACTCTTCAGTCTTTCTGTAATTTTGCATTTATTCGTCAATCATTGTTATCGGCATATAAATATAAAGGAGAATCGAGGTAAGTATAATAGTTATTGTTATGCACTTATTTTAAATTATTTTTGCATATACATTTTAGCGACGCGATATATTATATTTTATCGATAGTTGTATTAAACCATTTGAATGACTATTTGAATCGACCAATTAAATCCAAATAAGTATGCAAATTAAATCAGTTGAGTATAGACATATAAATAGAACCACTTTTGTGACAAAGAGTAGTACCATTGATTAAATAATACTAGTATTATGTAGTATAATATATAACCTATCAATGGTTAAAATACCAATAATAATATTATTGTAATGTGAATTAGTTACAATTATCTTTTAAAAACAAAACATGATGTAATTTCTTTGTATATATTGATATCGTGTTTGAGGTAGAACATTAATGAAAATTATCTTTTAGTGAAGTATTTTGCGATTCATACCGTCACAATATTTTGTAACAAATAAAATAATTCTTAAATGTCATGTATTGTTTGGAAGTAACTAGACATATTAGCAGGTAATAGGTATTCTTTCTTATCTAGCTGTAGTATATATAGTTTCCTAGCCAGTATAGAATAATGAGAATTTATAAAACTATAAAATATTGAACAAGTAACCAAATACAGTTTAATTGACTATGCTAAATTAGCTTTTTTAACCAGAATACAGAATATGTTTGATTACAGATGACACTAAATCATATTTTCAATGTTGTAAAATTATGTTAACAAATGCAATTCAGTGCACTACAGATCAAGTAAAAACAGTTATCAAATCCATGAGATCATTTTCAAATGATTTAAAGTACCTATTGACTTTAATAATTAATCATTAATCAATCTCCAAAAGACTCGTCTTGTTTATATAGGTATTGTTATTTGTTTAGTTTTTATTCATTCTAATTTTGACACATTTCTTGAATAATTCGTTAATAAATTGTTCAAAATATTTTTATTTCTTTTTCTTTGATTAAATACCTATTTACTTAAAAATATAGTATTACCACTATTACATAATACATTTTTTAAGTGACTTAATGAAGAAAAAAAAATTGAATGTACCTACTTATAAATCTATCAATATTTTTAAATTTTATATACTTTATGTGAATTGTTGTTACTTGTTAACTATATTTAAGTGTTAAGATTTTAATAAAAGAATGGTGGTGCAATAAGTATGTTCATTGTATTAGTAAATAGTAGATAATAAAGGTATAATGTATATAACTATTGCTACACTGCAATTCTACTAGACCTCTGTAGTCTGTAAATAATGATAGAACCTAGTTTTTTAATATGATCTCTACTAAAATATTCTTAATCTATCAATAAGTAATTGATGTTATTAAAGTTTTACATTTTAATTAATATTTAGAAAATTACTTTAATTTAACCCATCTAAATACATTCCAGGTGTATTCTTGAATAGCCTTGAGTTCTAAATACTTTTTCACGGTACATTTTACAATGTGTGCATATGCATACTTTTTAGATTAATTTTTATAGATATTTAACATACTAGTTTAGTATAATACAATTTGTATAGTACAGCTTGTATGTTTGTTATACCAATATCTAAGTAGTATGCTCGCTTAATTATTAAATATTTTTAACAAATTTTAATTTCCTTGCTTATAATCATTTTAAAACTAATTTTAGATAAATGTTATCTAATACATATAATAAAAATAATAAGTTACCAATAACATTAGTATAGTAAGTTTTTTTTTTTTTTAAAGTGCCTAGTTTTAACAAGGACGCCCACAGGTGGGCCAAAGAGGCCATTGCCCCTACTGGAAATATTTTAAAACTATTGTTAATTTAACGCCACGCATATTAATGACATTGTTAAAAAGCAAAAACAAAATATTATTGAAGACGTTTTACAATCATTTTGTTACAATCAAGACACATACAACTTTTATTTGATAATTAATATAAATATAATGAATTTGTAACATCTACACTAACATGTATTTAAAAAATATTAATAATGTACTGTAAACCTACACATATTATAAGGGACTTAATATGTGATGACATATAATGTTGATTTTTTTTCTATTTAGGTTATGCTATTTTAGAATGAAGACACTAAAAATATATTAAAATTTAAAATAATCTTTTTGATTTGGTTTTAGAATTTTGATCTTGCCCCGGGTGGGATTTTATCCTACGGGCGTGCTTGAGTTTTAAGTTATTTAGTCCTCAAAAATAAACTCTACAGGAATAATGATTTTATTCCGTAGAATCGACCAAATTTGATTATTTTTTTTTTAACAAACAGAGAAAAATATTATAGAGTCCTCACTGAACTCCGTTTTTCAATATTTTAAGCTCATACATTATAATGAATCTATAAAAAGACATTTTAAACATTTTTCATACATTTCTTATATCATCAATAAAAATAAAATAAAAATTGGAGTTCAACATTGTCTATATATAGAAAGTTTTCTTCTTTACAATAATTTAGTGCAATAGTTCTCAGCCTTTTTATAATACATTAAAAGAAAATTAATTATGTACAATTATTAATATCAAATAAACTAAATAATATTTTATATGAATAATAATGATCCATTAAATTTTTTTTTAATATTTATAATAGGATATTTTTTTTAGTGCACTACTTATGAGCTTTTTGTGTACTTTGTGTGGAAAAGTATTATAATCGGGGTAATATCTAAAATATTTTGTATAATTTAGTTAAATTATAATAATGAACACATTTATAGCATATCTTTTAAAAACAATTTTCAATTGACTATCCTGATATAATTTCCTTTGTATCAAGTAATTTTAAATAAATTTAAATGTAATATTGTAAAACACATTTAAAAATAAATATTTTTAATTGATTTGAAAAGTTAAGTTGTAGAAATAAAGTGTTAGTAAATACATACCAATATATAATATATTGATACTGTAATATTTTTAAACGAGTTATCACCTATTTACGTCCTACATGATCAGTTAAATTGATAAATAAATAATTTTTTCTAAAAAAACATAATTTTTTTTAAGAAAAAATACTTAGGTTTTAAATTCTAGGAAACACATTTCATAATCAAATAAGTTAATATGATCTAGTCGGGTAGTTAAAATGTGTTTAATGTTAATACTTATTACTTTCCTTGAACCAAATAATAGTATAATAGAGGATACAAGGGGTTTTAATAGTATTTTAAATGTTATTAAAGCATTTAGGTTGTAAGTAAGTACCTTTATAATACAATAAATATTATGCAACTATAGTAATTTTATAATTATTATATCAATTAATTATCCTTTTCTTTCTAATATGGCTATTATACTATATCAGCTTAATTTAAATCATATAGCATGATACTTATTAGTTATTAATAACTTTCTTTATGATACAAATCTATAATAATGTTTTCCATTGTTATCTACATAGTTTGATGTCTTTTTTTCTTTGATTTTATGTGGTTGAATTGCTTTTGTCATATTTTATTATATTTTAATTTTGTTTTTGTTTTTAATATTATATTATTTTAATGAATTTTAATCCTTAGAACAATAATCAACATACCTATTTAATTAGAAATAATTATTACAAATAATAGTTCATAGTTATTTTTGTTTAAATCTTCATTTTATAATTATACCTTCATTTTATAATGTTTATCTAGCCAAAGAATGTATTATTGTTATTTTAATATAATTTTCTTTTGCAATTTTATCTTAACATTCCATCATAATAGCAGTTAAATATATTAATAATCATAAATATTATTTAAATTTGTGTTACACGTGATTTTAATAACTGTTTTTAACTTTTAGATGAGTAATGGAGAATACTAACTACCGTCCATTGCCACCTCCTAGGAATAAAGTCACTAGTAAATGTACAAAAAAAAAGCCACCAGTACCATTACCACGCAAGAATGTAAATGTTTCTGATAGTGATTCTAAAGATGACTCAAGTCCAACTTCTTCAAACTTTAAAGATTTAGATGGTTTTTTCAAAACAAATTTTAAACCCAAAATGAAAATGGCTTCTGAAAATTGTCTTGAGCGAAAAAAATCTGCCATCGAAAATACTAGAAGTATGAGTATTTGCATTGAAAAATCTTTTCGCAGCCTCTTACCAAGACCTGCTCGGCGACATACAATTAGTCAAACATCTGAAGATTTTAAACCAGACATAAGTGAATCTCCAATCGATAATGATATATTTTCTACATTGAGTTTTGATTCTCCAATTCCATCAGACAGTAATTCTGACCGATCATTTAGTAATTATTATACCGAATCAGACTTTTGTAGTAGTTCACAGCCTCCAAATTTTCCACCACCTCCTCTACCACAAGATATATTGTATGATAAGGTACCAAGATCAAGCAACTCTAGTAGCCAATGTGGATCATATTCAACAGAAAACATTTATGAACTTATCTTAATTGGGCAGACAAAATCGCAAGCTTATGAAAACTGGAATCCAACAAGTGAGAAAAGTTTTAGCTCAAGTGATACAAGTAATATTAATAATGAAGCTAAACATAGTAAATCAGATAATGATGAGAGTTTGCATCAAACCCATTCATTCATCAATGAAGAAACAACTAATGACACAAAATCTGTTGTTTTACAATTCGACCCTTTACAAAATTCATTTGGTAATTTATTAGATAAGCAAAAAGAAGAAGAAGATTGCTCACTACTACAAGAAATCGATGAAATATTGTATTCATCACATTATAGTACTGTTGAATCTAGAAGTTTTGTGAACTTCAATCTTGAAAATTTAGATGAAGATTTGTATACTATTCCTGAACCTCCAGATCGCCTGGAATCAATTGAAGACTCCCATAATTCAATAATTTTACACTCTGACGGTGCAAATAACATAGATTCCAAAGAAGAAATTCAAGTTGATCCTGTTTTTGAAGAGAAACCAAGAAAAAATTCCTTAACAAGTTGGCTAAGTATGAAACGTACTTTGAAAAAAGTAGCTGATGGATCAACAGGTTCAGTTAGAAAAATGAAATCAATACTTAAACCAGAAGAAAAAAATGGAAAAGAAGATATTGTAGGAGTAGAAAATTCCATTATCTTCCATAACGGTATTTTATTTGTTAGTATTGATGAAAAAAATAAAGACTTTGAAAAAAAATGGTGTCAAATCGTGGGTGGCCAACTTAAGTACTCAACTAATAAAAACCAAACTGAAAATTCAATCTCATTAGCATCATTATTAAGTATTCAAACTGTCAATGAACCTAAACAAAGGTGAATTTATTTTTGATCTTTTAATTTGTTTTATTTTCAAAAATTTTTATTTTCAAATATTTTTCCATTGCAGTGAAGGAGAAGATATATTTTGTTTTAGAGTAAAATTCATGTCACGACCTCAATCAATTTTGTTTGGAGCTTTATGTACAACAGAACGTCTTGTATGGATGCAAAAATTTTTAGGATCAGTGACTGGTTTATTTCCACTCAAAACATCATCTGAATTTAGTAGAGCTGGTTATGCTACATTAAAGGTAATTATAAAATTTAGTTAACATAATTTGACTACTTTAATTTAATAACTATTAAGTTGTGTTTCTTTACTTTCAATATCATATGTTTATAGGAAGGCATAAATGGTGAGTGGAGACAAGCCTGGTTATTGTTACATAATAGAGTATTAACATATGCTAAACAGGCATGTGGACCAGAATTAATTGATTTAAGAAAAGTCAGAAACGTAGGTCAGTCTATACTATATATTGTATACTAATTATATTCAAGTAAATTCATGTTTAACTTAACTTACAATAATATTAAAACATTTCAGTGACTCAAGAAGATGAAGAATTAAGAATAAGTATACTAGTCATAGATTATATTACAAAATCAATTTATTTGAAGTTTGATGAAGATTCTGAGATTAAGAATTGGCAACATATAATAAAAGCTGAAACTGTGAATACCAGTCCACATTTAAAAGATCAGCAACTGAGTAAGGATCAAGTTCCAGTTATTGTTGAAAAATGTTTAAAATTCATTTATGCCCATGGTATGTGATTGTAATGTATTTTTTAATGGCCTGAGAGATTTAAAATAAAATAATTTTACTTTACAGGGTGCTTAACAGAAGGTGTCTATAGGCGTAGTGGCTCTTGTTCTAACACTACCAAACTTTTATCTTTGTTCAGAAAAGATGCTTGGGCTGTACAATTCAGCCAACAAGATTATTCAGTATACGATGTGGCAAGTGTATTAAAACGATTTTTTAGAGATTTGCCAGAGCCTTTGCTCACCACTGAACTCCATACACATCTTTGTAATGCTGTAAAATGTAATTGTTCAGAAGATGAAAAAGTAATACTTTATAGAAGTTTATTAGAGCGACTACCAGCTATTAATTATGTAACATTGCGTAAACTCTTGAGTCACTTGTATTACATCCAACTTCAAAATGAAAAAAACTTAATGACTGTGCAAAATTTAGCATCAATTTGGGGTCCAACCTTGATGCACATTGAAGTATGTTTAAATAATAGTAATGTAAAATTTGATTTTTTTTTCAATTCTTAATATTTATTTCAGGACAATGATTCACTTAACTGGTCAAAAATAGAGTCTGAAGCTGTAAATGATCTTATACTATTATATCCTAAATTGTTTTATGTAGAAGAAGATGAAATAAAGCGAGAAGATAGAATTTTGGAAGCATTAATACAATATAATTTATCAAATGGTAATGCCCTTCAACCATCAAAGCCCTCTGGAGATTTAAAAATTTGGATATACCTTGGTTCTAAAGATAGTGAAAACTGTGTCAGTGTCACTGTAAGTATGAAATTTGTAAATTTGTAATTTGAATATTATTCTTAAAATGTGTGTATATTTTTATTTTAGTTGAGCCCAAGTAAAACCGCATTAATGGTTTGTGATGAACTTGCAAATAAAATGGGAGCACATGGTGGATATTTACTTGGTTTACAGGAAGTCGTTTGCAACGGAACAATGATTCGTCCAATTCATCATTCAGAGTTGTTATTAGACATTGTACTGTTATGGGCTTATTGGGATGTTAAGTATAGAAAGGACAATTATATTGTTTGTCTCCAACCAAATTCTTTACTTATTGAAATTTTACCATTTGTAAGTAAACAAATATAGACAGTAAATGTAAAACTAAAATTAATAATAAGTATTGTATTTTATAGGCTAAAGAACATTTAACCTTATGCACAGATTTAAAATTTGCAGAACAAAAGAGTAAAACGTTTAAGTCTTATTTATTTGAAATAAGTAATGGAAAATTGATATGCTATAAAGATAAATCAGTAATTATTATTCAATCATTTTATGTAGCTTTATGTTCTAATTACTCTGATTTGTTATTATATATTTTTTTGCTTTAGGGATCAACATCACTATATGAATGGTTTGTTAAGGATCTAATATGGTATATTGGGTTTGAACCTAAAAGAAATCCACATACTAGGTAAATATGAATATGTGTGTATTAATTTTCTATAGACCAGTATCTTTTTGGGCGAATGTAAGTTCCCACACGAAAAAAAATTATACCAAATACAAACTTCTTTCCTACTTTAGTCACACAGGACTACTTAAACGTAGTTGGTGTGGTTAAAATTTGTTTGATTTTGTGTTGCATATAAAAAGTTCAATCAATTTTTTAATTGAATCTATATAGTACAAATATATAATGAAAATTAATTATATTATAATGTGTAGGTATGGTCCACATATTATTTGTATACCTATAGGTATAAAATAATAAAAGTTGTAATAATAGCATTGTTTCTAAAATCAATGATAATAGTACTAGAAAAAAATTAAATTTTATTTGGCTTATTGCAAAAGCTCAAATACTTTACATATATAGTTAGTTCTGATACAAGTCTTACTATAAAAGTATAAACGCTTGGAAAAGTACAAATAATATCTGTACCATATACCTAAACATTATATAATTAATTTTTATTATATATTTTGACAAGATTCAAAAAATTGATTAGACTTTACTAAAGACTTTACTTATACAAAAACAATTAAATTTTAACTATGTTTAAGTTGTCAGTCCTAAGTCTAAATTTATTTAATTTTTGTGTGGGAATTTACATACAGGTGAATTTTTTTTTGTGTGGGAATACAGGGAACTTACATATGTACCCACTTACCTGCTATGTTTCGTGTGGGAACTTACTAAACCCCATCCATTTTAATCTAATAAATCCACTACTGTTTTAAAAATAGAACACTTATGTCAGGGTTTTACTATTGTTTGAACTATACATTATTATCTTCAATGTTTTATTGATTACCTTAATGATAACCTATCCAATGTTAATTTATAATTTTAAATTCTGAGTAGAGCGATGAATGTTTTGATTTTACAATGACATGTGTTTTATTTTTTCATTTGTGTCCGTATAGACAATAAGTAGTCTAAATATGCTCCAAATAGTTAAGGAAAAATGGGAATTTTCAAACACCGGATTTTGACATAGTTGATTTTGGTTTTGGGTTCAACTCTAAAATAAATTAGGTACCATAGATGTTTGAGATTTTCACTAAATGTTTATACAGCATTTTCTATATACCATATAATTTTCAATATTGAAATTTTTGATTATTATTAGTTTTTTTATGTGTTATACTACCTAGTAAAACCCTATGGCCTACATAATTGTAGTATGCTATCTATCGGAAAATATTATATACTTATATGTCATACTTGTTCTTGTTTATTATGTTATATTTTTATTTCATTTTTGTAATGGTAAGTACCTGTGACTTGAGTAATATTAAGACTTACAACATATTAAAATAGTGAAACACCTGGTAGTACTAGTTAATTGTTTTCTATTATTATATGTCCTATGCTATTTAGTCATTGTGATAAATTTTAAAATATATCCACCAAGATACATGATAACTAAATTTTAGATCTTATATTATTTTGGTCTATATTGTATCCTTCCACCGAAATGTGTAAGGCAATGGATTTGTTAGACCACCTACTAAAATAGGAATGGTGGCAGTCAACTAAAACTCAACACAACAATTAATTTGAAGTTTCTGGAATAATGATTTATGACGTATTATAACACTTGATAATCATCAGCAATACATTAGATATTTAGATAAATTGTTATAAATCATTAATGAGTTGGTAAAGTTCAGTAAACACTCGTAAGTTTTGTTGGTAGATGGCATACTACAGTACTACACCAATGAAGTAGTTATAGGTATTGTACTACACAAGTTCCATAAAATGTTTACTGGAAAGTCTAATTCAATTTTAATGAGTGTTTGAAGTTCAAATTTTTATAACATTGAATATTCACATAGAACGATTTTCCTATTTCATTATAATTCAAAAACGAATAACAGTAAATGCTTTAAGTGTACACTAAATGTTTATATTATAATTTCCTATACTTGCCTTAATTCTGAAAATTTTGATTTATTTTGAGCTGTTAACTGACATTTTCAAATTTTTTAGGTTTTTTTTGTTTTGTAAATATTAATAAAATTTTATTTGTTGGGTCAAAAAGCTTGAAAATGATATACAAAGCTCCTGATATATTATTACAGTAGTTAAAAAATATTTAAAATACAAAGGTATTATTTTATTTTTAGGAACTAAAAGTTGAAATATTGACAAAATTTACAAGTTATTTTGTATTTATAAATTTATAAGATTTTCAAATTTTATAGCTAAGGATTAAAATTTTAAATCAAGTTAGCATGTAAGTAGTTAATTCTGTAACCAAAAAGTTTAAATAATGTATAAATATAGTTTTTTTAAAACTATTTTAAGTTAAAATTTGAACAAAATTACTTATTAAATAACCAAAAATAACTATTTTAGTTATATTGTAAATTAAAAATATAATTTGTGGGTATATTGTATATGAAACTTAAAGTATATTATATATATATATACATATATATGACTAAATAATAGTAATTTAACCTATCTGCCGGCTACAGTAGTAGTAATTACAATCTAAAATATCTTAGGCCAACAAACCATCTTCACTCCAAAAGGTCTTTTGTATACGATTATATCATATCATTGAATTAAAATTTAACAGTGGTCCACTTGTAACCTACTAGCTGTATAACAGAACTTCACCCACTTATACTCTTTTTTTAATATTTTATCTTCTTTTTGTTTAGATGGTGTATAACATTTATTTTGAAGAATGATCTACCTAAAGAGTAAGTTAAAGATAGCTAGAATGTATAATTTATTTCAAATTAATAAATCATTTTTGTTTAGATCAAAAGATAATTTTGGTTGGTCAATTGCCGGTACTACTAAAGAAGATCATTTAAGATGGATGGCAGCATTGTTGTTATCTGAATATGGAGTTGATAATATTGCACCTCCAGTGACCATTAATTTATTAGATTATTGAAATTATTTTAATAAGGTATTTTATGTATTAAACATAACTATACTTAATCAGTAATGTTGTACTTACACTTTGATGTTAATGTAGGTAATATTACAACATTTTGTATGACCAACTTAAACAATTGTATATCAATGTTCACAAACATTTTTCAATACAATATAAATTCTCATCAATGTAAACATATTGTTAAGTTGAATTGTGCATACTGTGTACTATTATTTTAAATATTTTTGTTTAGTATGTATTTATGTATATTATTTGTTATACATCATGATGCAATCACAATATTTAAATAATGGTTAATAAATCAGTTATTCACAATTTAGTTGATTATCAATGATCTCATTAAAATTTACAATGTTTGTAATCCTTAAAGTCTGAATTGTTGTTTAAATTAATCTTGCCATTCTTGGAATTCATACTAGTCGAATTCTATATATTTATATCCATCATGATGTTAATAAGAATTATTCAATATGATTTTTGTAGTATTATAAAAATAAACAAAAAAATTTATATTTATTTGTATTGGGCAGTGAAGTTTTAATACCTAATCAAAGATCATACCAATAAAGGCAATCTCTATACTCCATAATGTATATTTAAAATACCACAAAAAAGCGTAATAATTGTACGTTTCAACCTACCTATGGTATTTTCTTATAATAATTATATTTACATATGACCTGCAAGTATTTGTTTTACTGTGATATCACTGTAATTAGACAATTTATTTTATATTTTAAATATTAAGATTGAATCAATTATTGTATTAAATATTTTATCGAGTTTTTTGGTATTCAAAATGTTTAACAAAAAGTTAATTTGGAATTGTTTATGATTTACTATTTATATTCACATATATATATAATATTCTGGTGCTATTAATGTGATTATTTTTCTTAATTATTATAATAGATTATTTTTATTGTAATTAATTCAATATTTTGTTGTTTTAAATTTTCTGGAACTGTAAATAAGAATTATGAACATTTAAGGTAATAAAGAATTATTGATACTTTTTTTCATGTCAACATTTTTTTATTTAATAGGTAATGAAGTTACTTAAATAAAGTCTATTTATAGTTTGAAAATTATTTAATAAGTCCATATTAAGTACTAGCCCTCTTGTCCAATGGTTGCAAAATGTTCAAAAGATGATCCTCTCCATCCTAAAGTAGTAAAAATAGAATTTCAATGATAAGACATCTTTTTAATAATTAAAATTTGATGATCAATTTGTATATCTGATAGTGGTAACCATTATAGTAGCTTTTTGTTAGTATATACCAAAATTTATAATCATGACTACAGTTGCCATGGGGACTAGTTAGGTTATCATTAAAAACAACTTTTATTGAATATTTTGCAAAATCAAAATGATGCATAAAACATTGTTGTTCTATTTCCGCTGAAAATCCTTTTACCTACTTGGCAAATGCATCAGCATCTCACTTGTAGCAGTAAATAGTATCAACATCTGTTTGATTACCCCCTAAAAGTATTTCACTCTTAAAAGTATTAGAATTATTTATAAAATCTTATGTACCTATTAACTATTTACTTAAAGTAAATATTCCCGTTTCTAGTTTGATAGAAACTATCTCGTTGAATACATAAATAGGTATTGAACTATACCAAAATAACATTCATAAATGACTACAAAGTACATAAACTATTATGTTAAGTTTAAGCAAACAAAAACAAACAAATACAAAAATCATAGCAAATTATGAACACTAAAATAGCCACAACAGTATTTCAATGCACCGCTACTCCGATATTTAATAGCATCTAAATCCAGTATTAGATGTCATTTAATATCAACATTAGTGATACTTCTAAATTCTAACTCTGTATCAATTTTATTTGAACCTTAAAAAAACATGTTTTATAAAAATATATCCAGCTCTATCAAAATGGTTAATGATAAAAAAAAAACAATATATAATCTTGTAGATAATCAAAGCAATTTATTCATGAAACTTGATATTCATTATTTAAAAATTATTTATTTTAGTTGATTTTTATGTTTGATGCTTTACTAGTAGTTTAATGCAAAACTTTGGTTTGTGAAAATAAAAAAAATTGTACATTTAAAAAATTAAAATCAATTACACGAGCTGTTAAAAAGAAGACACAGGTCTAAGGTGTAGGTACGACTAAAGCTGCTACACAACTAGCTTCACATATCCCAAATGCTGCATTGCAAGCAGCTAAAGCTGGTGTGGCAGCAATCACTGCTCCAGGAACTGTGCCAAATGTGAACCCTGCTGCTCCAAAGCATGCAACTGTCACGGCAGCACATCCAGCATAGCAAATACCCGCTGCAATCGGACCAGCATTGGCAGAAGATGAGAATAAGAGGCCAATCAATATCAAAGACCACATTTTTTGTGCAACCATTTTGACTGAAAAAAAACCAAACAAAATAATATGTATGTAAATTGTAAAGATATTGTAACTCATTGCAGGTTTCCAAACAAGCAGAAGGTTAGAGCTCAGATTTGCCACTTATAAAAAAATTCAAAATTTACATTAGTAAAATAATATTGCAATAACAAACAATTTTTTTCTTCTTGAATTTATGATATTACGCGGAAAAATATACGTTTGATTCATAACTCAATTATTACAGTAAAACGTGATGCAACGACTATTTAAAATAGACTTATTTGTTTTATTTTTATAATTTTACAAATTAGTAATGAGACTCATCAATTAATCATAGACCATCTGAAATTAATGTAATTATGTATTAGTCTCTTACTATGTTTTATAGCTATTAAGTATATTTGTACATTTAATATATCATTAGAACCACAATAAAAATATAAAAATAATGTGTAAATAAATAATATTTAATGTAAAATAATGTTATAAGAAATCAAACTCATTTTTATAAGACTTCAGTGTTTATTATACCTAGTATATTTTTTTAGTATGTATATATATATATATATATATATATATATGTGATATCGTAAACCTTAAAAAGGCGGGTAAGTCGTGTATGTCGCTCTGCTGTACAGTAGGTTACAAGTGAGTTACTGTAATGGATGGAATTAAATTTGAATCCAATGATATTATATCATTGTATACGAAAAACGATTCTGAGCGAAGACGGTTTATCTGTCTAGGATATATTATAGATTATTAAAAATTTTCAAATCTTAATTTTAAAAAGAAAAATTTTTATGAATTTCTAGTTTGAAATAATTTGCGAATTTTCGTGATTTTTATATATGTTGTCAAAATTCAAACTTTGAATGCTTGTAAAAAAAAAATTGTGACTACGCATTTCTTTTATTTTTCAATTTTTATTGTAAAAATATATTATGAGCCTTGTATTAAATTTTCAAATCTTAGATATAAAAAGAAAATTTTTTATGAATTTCTAGCTTAAAATAATTTCTGTATTTTCGTGATTTTTAAATAATATGTTGTCAAAACTCAAACTTTGAATGCTTAAAAAAAAAATTGTGACTATGTATTCCTTTTATTTTGCAACTGCTATTGTAAAAATATGTTAGGAGCCTTGTATTCAATTTTCAAATCTTAGAATTAAAAAGGAAAACTTTTATGAATTTCTATCTAAGATAATTTGAATATTTCCGTAATTTTTACGTATTTAGTCAAAATTTGAACTTTAAATGCTTATAAAAAAAAAATTGTGACTATATATTTCTTTTATTTTTCAATTGCTATTGTAAAAATAAATAATGAGCCTTGTATTAAATTTTCAAATCTTAGATATAAAAGGAAAATTTTTTATGAATTTCTAGCATAAAATAATTTACGAATTTTCGTGATTTTTACATATATTATGTAAGCTAGTGAGAACCGGTGCTATCACAGAATAAGTAAGCTACTAAAATCCAAATTACTGTCAAGAAAATCAAAAACTTCACTCTATACAAGCTATCTGAGACCAGTAATCACATATGCATGTGAGACATGGTCCTCAACGAAAGGTAATGACCAGGGTTGGACTAACCCCAAAATGTGTGTCAAGAAATTCTAATTTTGGTTGCTTCTTTTGACCAGCCACGTAGTAGAACCAAAGGGGACAAGCTCTATGATAAAAAAAAAATGTTAGTTAATAGTGAATTATCTAAAAATATAATTTATAAGAAGGAAATAAATATATAAGCTCCCCCCTTCAATAAAAAAATAAATATTGTGTTAAATATATGACTAGCTTTTTAGCGGGTAAGTGGATGTCGCTCTGCTGTACATTAGGTGGACCTCTGACTAGGGTAGGCTAGATCTGAATGCAATGATAGGTATCATTGTATACGAAAAACGATTCTGAACGGAGATGATTTGTCAGTCTAGGATATATTATATTTAAATATTGTCATTTATTCTATTTTGAAACAAATATATTATTTTTCAATTAGGACACATTTTGAATAAGACATGGTTAATCAATTTTTCCAAAAACATTGCATGTAGTTATCATAATTTATAATACCTTATATTATCATAGATATATACATATACCTGATTTCATACAAATTTAAAACTCAAACGCTCAAAACATTTTTCTATGATGACGCTTCAAATTTTCTCTATAGCTATTTGAAATATGAAAAACTTATGGAAAACTTAGTGTTGAATTTCTTAACTTTAGATATAAATACAAACAATTTTATGAATTTTGAACTACAAAATAATTTGCAAATATTTATGGTTTTGACGAATTTTTGTCAATATCTGAACTTCAAATGCTACTAAAAAAAAATTGTGCACATATATTCTTATAACTTTTTAATCACTTTAAGAATAACTTATGAGAAACTTTGTATTAAATTTTCAAGTATTTTGATAGGGCCAAAAAAATGTTATCGACACTTCAAAAAAAAATTTTCAGAGAAATTGAAAACTTCAGTTGTCTATAAATACCTCAAAAAAAGTAATAATATTTTGAAAATTAAATCATGTAAAGAAAATTCCAATCTAAATAACTGGTAAATTTTTCAAGTACCTACGACTTATACTTTTTGAATAATAACTCATGTTTAAAATCGTTTGAGGATAAATAGTGATCGTTACGCTATTTCGTAAAAATTTAAAATTCAAACGCACTTAAAATTTTTCCTATAAATATGCTTCGAGTTTTCTCTATAGCTACTTGAAGGAAAACTTAGTATTGTATTTTTAATCCTTAGTTATAAACACAAAAATTTTTATGATTTTCCAACTGCAAAACTACTTGCAAATTTTGCGTTTTCGACAGATTTCGTAAAAATTTGAACTTATAACACGCTTATAAAAAAAAATTGTGACTTACGATTTTTAATTTTTTTTAGCTATAATAAGAACATCTCATAAGGAACCCTTGTATTAAATTTTCATGTTTTTTTAGTTGTCCGACATTTTTTTACCGATACTTCAAAATTTCAGTGGTCTATAAATAACTTAAAAAAGTCAATTTTTGAAAATTAAACTGTATATAGATATCACTAACATAAACATTTGGTGAAAATTTCAAGTATTTATAGTGATTAGTTTTTGAATTACAACCATATGAAAAAATCGATTTGGTCGAAAACTGGTTTTGCGTAAAAATTCCCGTTTTTCTCTCATTTTTTGTTGTTGTTTTTCTAGATTTTTTTGAAAACTGTTGGAAAATGTTTACTTTTGACCTCTATAATGCATTAAGGATATTCACTTTTACATCGGAAACCACTCCCAAAGTTTGAAATTGAAGCATTATTTCGACTAGTTATGCTGTACACAGACACAAAAAAAAACACACATCATTGTAAAATCAATACAACATTCATCACTTCGTTCAGAATCTAAAAAATTTTGTGTTAAGTGCATGACTAGCCTTTTTCACGAGCTATTTATTTTTTAAATATAATATAATAAAAAAACAATTAATATAAATACATTGTCAAACGACAAACATTAACATAAAAAATTTCATCAAAGCAGAATACATAAATTATATAATAAAAAATCACTGATGACAACAGATTGGCAATATTCGATCGAAAGGTGCTTAGAAACATTTTTGGCCCATAATATATACTACAGTTAGGAATTTTTGAGAGAAAAAAAATGAAGATTTATACAGACTATTTTTAAAACCCAATATTATGACGTATATAAAAATTAAGAGAATGGAATGGTTTGGATATGTATGGAGAGCTGATAGTGACATAATAAAAAAAAGTACTAACGGAGATCATACAAAAAAAAGGCCAATAGGCAGACCACGAACGAGGAGGAAAGATGCGGTAGAGAAAGATATCAAGATGCTGGGGAGAAATATGACAGTTGACCTGGCTTTGGACAGGGAAAGATGGAGAGAATTTAATGCTTGCGGCAGCTCAGGTCTTACAGGGACCGTTAAGCTAGGAAGATGATGATAATGAATCCATTATAATTACAGAAACAGTAACTGACTTATCAAAGTATACCTTAGTCCTTAGTCGTAATACAATAGAATTCTGTGGTGATAACATTTTAATTTTTAAATAATTATCTGTGAAATTGTGATTAAAATAAATTTGTCATATTGTATGTCCAAAATTAGTCGATAAGTTAATAAATTATTACGGTTCTAAGTACAATAGTATTGTATAACAATTAACAATCACATTCGTTCAAGAGTACTTTGATCACTATAATCGGATATCATTATAATCGACGACTCGAAAAACGGGTAGAAAACACACTGTAAAAACATTTAAATATTAAAATTATATTCAGGGTAGGGCCACACATGACACATTTTTTGATTTTAAATACAACCGCCTGATACGCGTTTACACTTTCGCGGTTTATTGTTTAAAATTAGTCCGTTCACACATTTTTGACGCAGTTCGACCGATTCGTTATTTCAGAGTTTAAATGTAAAAAATAATTCCAGTTGTGAGGCCTTAAGTTATTGGTAACTTTTATTTCATTTTGAAACTTTGAATAATATAATCATATTATGTAGTAGTCATCAAGGAAAAAACTAGATAAATATTTTATTACTAAATTAATAAAATATACGTATACACAAATACAATGGATGACATTTTGAAAATTAAAATTATGACGTATGGGATGGGGTGAGATCTTTAGAAGGTACTTTAAAATTATGTTTATAAGCGATTATTGTAAATTTCTATTACAGATTGTACAAATTAAAATAAATATGAATAAAAAAAAATATTTATAAGCAAATGTGATCTAGGGCCACGAATAGTATCCTGTATTTGAACCCAATTATAATTATAAACAACTCCGAAGACTAAAAATAGGTAAGGTAGATAGGTAATGTTATAAAATTTAAAAATGCCTCACATAATAATACAGTTGAAGATATTCTTTTAATACATTTTTCATTACAATCATTTCAACTATAATAATTTATGATACTATTATGACGTTACATAAATATGACTTATATAATATTAATACATAATATTTATATTATCTTTGTTACCTATATGGCTATATATTTAATTTTGTTAGTTTTTATATTTCATTGATTTTAATTAATTTTGGGACATCAAAAATATATACCTACCTACTATTGACTGTTATTATTACTATGAAATATTAGTTATTTCTATATTGGCTATGGAAGTATGGATTATCTATAGATATTTTATTTTTACATTTAAGTCGTTTTTAGTAAATTTACTTGGTCATTTCGTGTTGACGACTAAGTTTTATAATATTCTAATAACTCTTCATTCATCAAATAAATATTTTTGATATAACCGCACGCCGATTCGGCCGCGTATTATATGTGTACGGTTTATCCGGGCGGTTCAGCCGCCATGTGTGTGGCCCTACCCTTATGTAGTATAATTATTTTTATTTTTAATAATTTTAATATTTTCATTTTATATACTATACAATATACATGCAAGACACTGAACGACGGACGAAAACAAACTGCGTACAAAATTACTAAGTGTAAATTATCGGTGTTGGTGAGAACAAAAACGGATTCAAACATGTACCCTACGAATGTACGACATTATGATTATTTGATTATTATGAAGTATCGCTCATTACGTGGGTTAAATTAGATAAGATTAGCTCGATTAAGATAATTGCCATTCGTAATCGTTTTTCCTGTACACAAAAAGAGGTGATATTACTGTAAATTATATTAAATTTTATATTTCTGATCACAATAACAGAAAACCTGAACACTAAATGCGACGAATAATGCACTTATAACGGCTATTTGTTCTGTTCCTGGCATTTTTGATCACTATAAGCGGCCGATTCTTAAAACAGTTAAAACCAGTGTACCCACATAAACGGATCACTCTGTATATTAAACTCTCATTTATTATGATTTATACATATATACGCGCCGTCGACTAACGCACTAGGTCAGGTTTTATTAATATTTATGGTATTGAAAATAGTGAAATTATTATTGACCGGCTCATTAGGATTAACCCAGGCCCTCTATTTATATTTGCGCCACGAATGTATGTAATATGTACTAAAAACTAAAAAGTGTGCGCAACCTATAATAGTTTACAAAACAAAAATTAACTAATATATAAGCAAATTGGAAATATGAGTATTTTCTGAATTATTTTGTTTTATTTAATAACATTGTTGAATTTAATTTTCAATTTTAAAATAATTAAATATAATAAATTATATACAAAATTATACATAATTATGTAATACATTGCTTTTTCTGAGACAGTAGTGACTATATATAGTGAGAATAAAATGATCGTTTAAAACGGTACAATTAAAAGTGCACTAGTGCAGTTCGACATTTTACAAATAATAGGGCCTTGATTACCTAGATTAAATTAAATAAATGTATAATTAAAAATCAAAGTTTACTTTTTTCAAGGAAGTTTCTGAAATTGTTAATACATACAAATTTTTGATTAGTGTTCAAATATTCAATTATACATATATTTGTATGCAAAACAAGTTAGCGGATTTAAAATTAGTCAACCAAATTTTTGTATTAGTTTATACTAAATAAATGGTAATTATGAATCATGAATTATGATTGTGTAAATACTAAAATACATGTTTCTATCTAATGGTTTCCATTGGACTGAAATGATATGGTTTTGTTGAATCTTAAATCCAAACTCTTGATTAATATAAATTAATTTTTAAAGTTAAAATTAAATAGTTACCAATATTATTAATTCACTGAAGAAAATAATACATATTTACGCAATTTTAATAATAATAATATATAAATTAATAAGAAAAAAAATTATTTACCAGTTATAAGTTGAATCCGAATCCACGCAGAACCGATAAAAAAAAACTTATTACTTAATTAAGATAAATTCAACCTAAATGCTCAATGCAAAATAGTTCGTCGTGAAGACCTCCAGCCAGCGTCGCTCCTGAAAAAGCAATGAATTATGAATGACGATTGACGTCTGACGATAAACGCGCGATGACAATAATTGCCTTAAATAATACCAAATAACAGACTATTTTATAATGAGACAGTTACGAAATTGGAAAAAGAGAAAACCCAACACGAATGATGAATGCCAGTAATGGCACGATAGTAGGGAGAGCATAGACATATAAAGAGATGGACTGCGCTTTCCTCACCCCCCGTCCATTAAAGGCAAATCAACTATTCAGAGAGAGAGACAGACTAATACTAAAGGGTATCATGGATTATAAAATATTATCATATCAATTCTTCCAAGCTTTATTCTATAAAATCTAAATAACCCTACACCACGAACAATGATTATAATGGACTGGTCTCACGGTTTAAGATATACAGGTTAGCTATCGGCTATTTAAATTGTATTGATAGCTGCGGTCAGAACTCGTCACGGGTTTAGCGCATAATTTCACCACATCTGTAGAGCGCTAGTAGTAAGTAGGGTCATATAGCATGTTAGGGAACTCGGAACTACCTATATTATTATTCGATAATTCAATATTGTGATTGTGATTTTCTATTTCTTTTCTAATTTCTGATTGAGATTTGCGAATTATTGCGATTGCCTTTAAGTAATTATTATGCTCCCTCGATGCAGAATATTCTAATTCTATTTTGCATTTTTAGCTGTAGATACAACTTTTAATTTATTTAGGTCATTTTTCAACATTTTTAAGTCATTTTTTTTATATTTTATATAATTTGTATAACATTAAAAAAAATATAATTTTAATATTATTATTGTGGGGGTTTTTGGTGTTATACATTCTTTATTTATATTTTACTTTTTAATTTATTTTTAATAATTATATTTTACTTTTTAATTTATTTTCAATAATTTTAAATAATGCATAAAATGTAAATGTATAGGTACTATTGTTTATTAATATTATAATTCATATTTTAAAATACTATTATACCCATATCTCTAATAAATAAATAAATTGATCTCAACCTAAGAGAAACTCTAAAGCTTTTCCCTAATTTTTTTTTATATATTATTAATAGCATGGCTTTTTGTTTTTTTAGTAGTTTAGTTGCATTATTTAATAAATTTAATCTTTCAGTTGTTTTTCTTTAATTTGTTTTGGTAATATTGTCTAGTTGCTGTTGCAATTTAAGGTTAAATTAAATTGTGAAACACTAGAATAAACTTATTTGAAATATTTTGTTACAGTTATGAAGAGGCTGAATTACTGTAATGTTTTCAGTTACAATAATAATAGTAAGTATAAGGAAAATATTTATATTCAATAATGAAAATATTGAAAATTATTTGTATTTAATTACAAAACAATGAAGACAATGACAAATGGAGTGAATGTAAGACAATATAATATTATAGGTATATTATTAATTGTAATTTAATCTGTTGTAGTATAGTCCATCCCAGTAATAAATAAGTATAAATGAATCACTGTTTACCTCTACTTGTAAGTTATAAATTATGAACCATTATAATAATTAAATAGTATATTAAGGACATTAAGGTAGGTAAAGTTTAATAATTACACTTAATAATAATTGTTTTAATCATTATTTATGAATTTGTGATCGTTATTCGGTACATAAAAAATTACAATATCTTAATGTAGGTAGGTAATTGGCTGGGCTGAAGGTTATTTAAAAAGTTTTGAAGATGATTGGATATGTTTTTAAACCATCTTTTAATAATATATAATATTATATTATTTATATCGACATAATCATGTAGGATACACTAGTACACTACCTATTATAAGTAAAATATAGCCCTACTTACTACTAGCGCTTTACGCGTGTGGTGAAAATATGAACAACTGAACCGTTACACAATCAGACCGTATAGCGGGCCGGCGATAGCTAACCTGTATATCTTAAACCGTGACTGGTCTCGAAGCATTATCAGTGGAACCGAAATGTCAAAATGATTAGGGAGTTTTCGGAAAACAGTGCCATCTATTATTCAGTTTTAATGATGACAATCTTATAATTTGTTAGGATGTTGATGACTTTTGCATTTTTTTTTCCTTTTACTCTATACAATGCTATCCTAGCTAAAAGTTTGTTTCATGCACCATTCATGCAGAATATTCTAATTTTATTAAGTCATTTTTTCATCTTATAAGGGCATTTTTTGTGCTTTTTGTACAATGTTGGGCATTTTTCTCAAATTATAGATTTTAGGGCAAATGTTACACCAGTTTGAAAACAAATTTAATTTATTTAAAATCTAACTTTAGATTTGGACTATTAATAAAAATAATTTTAATATTATTATTGTGGGGTTTTTTTGGTGATTACATTTATCGCATTTATTATTTATAAATAAGTTTTTTCACTTACTTAATTAGTGTTTTAGATGATTTTTAAGGTCATTTTTTGAAGTTTTTAGGGCATTTTTGCACTTTTTTAGGGCTCTTTTGCATTTTTTTATGGCATTTTTGTGTGTTTCTTAGGTTATCATCATCTTAACTCTACTTATAATATAAAATAATAACAACATTGCAATATTTTAAATTTAAATTTTATCGTTATTATTCTATCTTCAATATTTGAATTAAAAATAGAAGGAATAGCTCCTATTTTTAAGCGATATTTGCTTCTATTTCCAAGTTCCTGTAGATTATAGAAAAGTAAATATTTTATAACAAATAATTAACAATGTAAAAATGTTAATTATTACAATAGCAACATCCGGTGGGATTGAGTATGCAGACACCATATCTTCCGGAAGAAAATGATCAGCACACACAAATTGCGTAACATTGTCTTTGCAAATATACTTGTTGATTGCCAAATTCCATGCCAAAGAATTATTCTTTGGAACTTTAAATAGAGAAATCTTAGGTTTTTTTTACGCTTGAACATCCCAGAATTGAACATTTCCTTACTTTCATTTTAAATTTTTAAATGTAAAAACAAAATCTAAAATGTCTAGTATCGAACTACCGAAGATCAAATAATAATTATAAATGTATAAATAAATTATTTTCACTATCAATTTATTAAAAATATGGCGGTATATTGTTATCAAGGAATAAATGATAGTATCGTGCTTAAAAACCAGGTTGCGCTTGAGAGCATAAAAACCCCTAGTATCAAGAGTACAGACATTTGCGACCCGTCCCGCTATACACTCCTCATCATTTCGAGACCAGTCCATTTATAATCATAGTTCGTGATATTTTTCTCTCTTTAACAATGATGACTTGACACCTCTCTCTCTAAGCGCAGTCCATCTCTTTATATGTCTATGAGGGAGAGTCGGTTCAACCCACAGAATACATATATTTGCATTAGTACTATATATTATAATATATCAATATACCTATCTATGGTTCAAACTCCCATGTCTCGCAGCGTTCTTCTATATTGGTCGTCACATAATAGAAATAACTATAACTTATAGTTATTTCTATCATGGGTCGTCATAAAACGGCATGTCCATTGCCCCGACAGATAGTTGAGACCAGTTTTCGACGTTTAATTCCGTAATTTAAAAACTTGAGTAAATTTACATATTATGAAACTTGATGGTAAGGACATTATCTGTTTTTGTATTTAGGTTTTTACAATGACACAGTTTTTAAATGAGTTGAGCATTTCTAATTTACGCTTTTTTATACATGCATGATTTGCTACAAAAATTGAAATATCGTAAAAAACCCATATACAAACACAGATAATGTTCTTAACATCAAGTTTCGTTAGGTTCACTCTAAATTTAAAACTAATGGTTAATGGAGCTCTAAACGTGATCTGCTGAGCGTAAATTAGCAATGTTATGCAGTGCCAGTGGCGGCTCGTATATATTATTTTCACAAGTGCACGTGCACTACCTACGTCCAACACAAACTCAAGAAAAATTTAAAACATACATTTTAATAATACAACTATATAAGTACCTGTAGTGTTATTAAGATTATTTTTCAAAATATAAGAATAAAGTATGAATTCAGAATATTAAGAAAATAATATAATATTTGGATTGGGGTTTTTTGAAGGCCCAACAGTCGGGCGGAAGTCTGCGACTGAACATTATCGGCGTTTGTTATAGTTGCAGTAGTGCACAATATATTGCCACACAATCGCTGTGCACATTTTTATATTGAAAAATTAAAACCAGTCGAAACTCACAACCCGCGTTGTATAATGGAATTGATAGGCACATTGGTTTTGTATTTTATACACATAACTAATTAGTAATTAACTTGTTTCAGACGAATTATTTTCGACGTCGCTTCGCCGTTGCACGTCGGCATTATAATTTATTTTTACTATCATTCGTTTATTGATTATTATATTTCGATAATCAGCTAACACTGCTAATAGATATGTTTCTTAGCGTCTTTCAGATAGTGTTTGTAGGTATATGGTATATTGATTATCTTACAGTAAGTACTTCAATGTTTGCACATGTTTGATGTTATTACTTATATAATATTAGTAGGTATAAATGTATAAGTATAGACTGCAGTATACGGTGACTTTAATATCCAGTGTGAAGGTGTACACAATATGAGGTAACACTAAATTTTTCGACCGGATAACCTTTTATTAAAATTAATTTTGGGGGAACCGAAATAGAAGGTACTGAAATACAAATGTTGTGAAATTTTCAAATTTTTAACATCTACTGTGCACCATGCGTAGTAGAAAATGTATTTTTTATGGTAACACCTATTTTTAGCATATGATTTGGATCGACCGATTTTTTCAAGTCAATTTGACTCATTATAATTGGCTCCAAGTTCAAAATTGAATAATGACTGTCATTCATTCAATTTTGAAAAAAAAAATGTATAATTTATTAATTTTAGGTTCATGTAATTTTTTTTTTTTTTTTTTTATTTAGAACTTTCAGCTACAGCTATTATAGTTCGACAATTACAAGTATACAATTAAATTAATAATATTAAACATGATAATAATAAATCTGATTAATACAAATAATGATAGACGGTAGAAAATGATATCGTATCCAATTAAGATTAAAATAACATAATCACAGAATATTTAATAACAACAGTTTAGATATTTATGAGGTTCATGTAATTAATTTTATTTATTTTTTCATTAAATGCTATAGTTTCTATGCACTCCACTTCCTTTTGGACAACTCTGTTTTTAATTTTTATAATTAATTTCCAGACATCAAATTGTAGTAAAAATGTTAAATATTTAAGTACTAGGTATATTATGTACATTTTTGTTTGTATTTATTTTACTGTAGCATTAATTACCTTTACAACAATTTTAAATAGTATACTAATATAATAGTATTATCAAATATCATGTCGAAAGCTCTCCATCCAGATACTATAAGTCACGTCATGATGACCTTTTTAATTAAAACTAATCTGGTCTTGTTTATAAAATATGTAAATACTGCATGTATCCTTAAAAATTGTTAACCTTAATCTCCTGTATGCCAATGGGCGTAGACGACAGGTCTTATTTATTTAAATAAATAAAAGAAAATAGTATAATATAATAATAATAGTAATAATAGAAGAAGTGGTATTTATGAGACAGATAATAAATTATTAAATTTGTAGTAGGTTATGTGATATGTTTGTGTTTTGTCAACTACATTTTTATACAATTATACAATTAAAACTATTTTCATTGTGGCATTTTATTTCATACTTCATTAAATTCTAACAATATTAGGATAATCTGCTAGATACTGAAAGAATTATTTTAATGTCATTGTCATGATAAAAATTATATGACTTTATATTTTAGATCCGTACTCCTATGTTATTCGTTATTATTATTATTTGGACTTCTGTCTAGACCAGATAATGGTGAAAATGATCTTATAATGAAATATTTGAACATCCCTACTATTTCAAAACAGCGTTCAACACCAACACTGAAGCATTTTGTCTATATTATATTATTATCAAAACGTCCGAGGTATTAACATGGGCGTAACTAGGATTTAATAGCTACAGGAGCTAGAGTCCTAGAAAGCCCAAATCCAAGATAATTTGTGGGGGGCTTTGCCCCCCACCCCCCCCCCCCCCCTCTAAGCACCCTTAGCATTTAGTAATCACAAGAGTCCTCTAAAATCAAAATTTAAAATAAACCATAGAATCAAAGTATAACCTAGTCAATAAAAACAAATTTACATTATAATTTATAACTGTATACGCCTATATTTTGATGAAAATAGTTTTAAAATATCATCATCGTTTATTACATTAGATAGTTCTCTTTCTATATTAAGTATAGCCAGATCACTAAATCTGTTTTGGGTCATAGTTGACCTAATGTATGACTTAATTCTCCTCATACAAGAAAAAGATAGCTCACACATAGCTGAGCAGGTATAGCAAATGCAGTCTTTAATAATAAATAAACATTTGGATAAACTTCTTGTTGTACAACTGATTTTAACAGCTGAGATTGTATTATATAATAGTACTATAATCATTAATCACTAACCAGTAACTGCTGTACGATATAAGTATATAACTAATATGTCTATACAAAAATACGCTAATACGGGTAGGTACCTATTTAAAGATAACAAATATAATAAGTGGGTTTTGGTCTTCGGGACATACAATGCAATCCTATAAATACTTTGTAGTTTGTGTAAAACTTTTAACTGATAAACAATCATAATAAGTCTCATACCCGCGTCGTACATTCAATAATTAATGTACCATACTTTTACCTTAACATACCATTACTCATTAGTATTTATTGACTCAATACAATAAGTCAAGAAAATTTCTTCCGCTATCACTATAGGTAACCAATTACTTATAAATTTGTTTTTGGTACATCCACAATAAAACAATATCAATATGTATAAAATATTTATTAATTATGACTATTATGAGTTATGACATATGAGTTATTTTAAACATTTTTTTTCTTATTTTTTCGGATTTGGGTTTTAACTACAGGCTCAATTTGAGGCTACAATGTAAAACCTTCTAGGGGGGCTAAATACAACTGCAGGGGGGGGTAAGCCCCCCTAGTTACGCCGATGGGTATTAATACTAAACAAGTCGAAATTCATATGAACGCTGCAATTCTTGATTACGACATTGTTGTGTTATCTGAAACCTACTTCTATAAATTATGCTGAGCTTGGTCTCTCAATACTCAATACTCAATCTATCAATGCGATCGTTGCGATATATAATATGATGTTGGTCTACGTGGTGGTGGTGTGGTGTACTGATTTTTTAAGTGAGTTATGACTGTTATGAGCATATAATATACAGTACATTAAAAATGCTCATTACTCACTTAAAAATTGAATTATCGTAAAATTTACCATATGATGCACTTGTAAGACGGAGACAACACATGCGGGTATCACGTCCTCTTAAGTTTTATTCACTAATTGTATGCGCTATGTACATACCTCCGAACTCGGACTTACGTCATGTTTATAATTTGCATGTTGATTCTGTTGATACTGTAATGCGCGACAATCCATATTCTAAAATTTTAGCACTAGGTGATAATAATCTTCCCGGAGTTATAATTAGCAAATTGTTGATAAAAAAATTAAGCCTCAATTATTTAATATTAGTTCTATTAAGTCAAACATTTTGTCATGTTTATCTCGCACCTATTTGATATTTTGATGCAATATAATTTAATTTATAACCGCGCAGGTTACTTGATCTCGTTTTCTCCAATGTACATAATATTATTGTGTTACCTGCAATTAACTCGCTTGTACCATTAGATTATAAATACCACCCAGCTTTAGATATGAGTTTGCCATTCATGTCGATTGAATACCTAAATTAAAATAAACAATTTTATGATTTTCGACACGGTGACTATAATTACATTAGATCACTTGTAGCTACAGTCGATTGGAATGGTATTTGTAACCAATGTATTAATAAGTCAGTTGATATTTTCTATAATAAAATCTACGAAATAATCGAGTCTACGGTCACAAAATTATGTAAATTTTCTTCTAATTATCCAGTTTGGTTTAGTTCTTCATTGAAAAAATTAATATTCTCCAAAAAGATAGCTCATAAAATATTTAAGCAACACCCAAATGGTTACAACTACAATGCATTTTCTAATTTACGTGCTCAGTATAACATAAAAATAAAATTGACTACACTAATTATATTAAAAAAGCACAAAATTCTGTCTAAAACAACTCAAAATATTTCTAGAAATTTGTTAACAATAATAGATCAAATTCATTCCCTCCATCAGTTATGTTCTCTATAACAACATTTAATTTTCAGGTGGTGATGAAATTTCTAATTGTTTTTCACAATACTTTTCTAGTGTCTTTAACTAACCTGCTGCTGCGCCGTCTACTCCAGTTGCTAACGATTATTCCTTACTAAACTTTAATTCGTGCATTCTATCCTTAACAGATATTTTGTATGAACTAGACCACCTTAGTAACAACACATATCCTGGTCCTGAAAATATTTCTATTTTATTTTTTAAAGAGTGTAAATTTGTTCTAGCAGCTCCGCTTTTATATTTATTTAATTCGTCACTTAAATCTGGTATTTTTCCTACACGCTGGAAATTGAGTTATGTTACTTCAGTCTTCAAAAGTGGAGACAACTGTCTAATAACAAACTACTGTTCTATATCAATTATAACAGTCATCCCTAAATTTTTTTAAAATATTCTAATTCAAATATTATCTACCTTATTTAAAAATATAATTATTGATGAACAGCATAGTTTTTTTTTTTCCGGCAGGTCTACTACTAAAAATCTATTTCTATTCCAATGTTACGTATTAGATGCCTTTAATACGAATTGCCAGGTGGATGTAATCTACACTGATTTCTCTAAGGCTATTGATAAAATAGATCACTTCATTTTCATGTGGCTAAATTACATAATATTTAGGTTTTTGTGATCCTTTCTATTCTTGGCTAGTCTCTTTTATAACTGGTAGAAAACAATATGTTAAAATGAAAAATTTCGAATCGCCAATATATGATGCAATCTGAGGGATTACACAGGGTTGTCACTTAGCTCCTTTTTTATTCAATATATTATATGTAAATATTTTAAATGATATAAAAGCTTAAACAAACTCCCGCTTGCTATTCTTTGCTGACGGCTTGAAAATATTTCGTATAATCAAATCTAACGATTCAAAATTGCTCTAGAATGACCTCATTCCATAGGCGTAATATGGGGGGGGGACAAGAGGGGGCAACTGCCACTCCAGATATTTTATTGAGGGGGCAATAGTATCGTTTTACCCCCCTTTAAAAGTTATAACTTATAATTCAATTTCTATTTTATCATAGCAAAATTAAACAGCATAATGGATTGTTTAATAATTAATAATAATAGATTTATATTTTTGACTTTTTGAGTGCCTAAGATTATTATTTATTAATAATATTATTATAAACCGAGCGCCTACATATCGTAATACAAGGAATTGCAGATAGATGATAGTGATTGCATGGCGGGTTATTAGTTATTACGACAATAGCACAATGCTAACTAAGATTAGTTATATATATATATATATGTATTTTTAGTTTTACTACTGCTTGCCCCCCTCCCAAGGATTAACTCCAAGTTACGCCACTGCCTCAATCTACTCAATAATTGGTGTGATGGCAATAAACTGTATTTCAACATTGATAAATGAATAAAGTTATGACATACTCGAAAAAGCGCATACCTCAAATTTATAAATATAACATAAATGATATTGAATTGGCTAGTTTCTCACATCAATGATCTTTGAATTTGTTTTGACTCTTCATTGTCATTTATTTTAATGATCATTATGCTTATATCATAAAAAAATCATTCTCAATGTTAGGTTTTGTAAGTAAAATATGATAGGATTTCAACAATCCAATTGCCCTAAAATCATAGTATTGCTCATTAATTGTTCGTTCTATACTAGACGATAATACTGTTGTTTGGTCACCTTACATGTCTGGTCCCACCGAAGCTATATATAAACGAAAATTTACTAATTTACATATTGTCTGGTTGCGCTATCGCGCCGTGCGTCGAGTCGACCACGACGGCAACCACTTATTATTAAATATTATACTATTTTTTATTTTTAGATTATTAATAGATTTATGCATCGTTATCGCTTAGCCGCCCGCATTGTTCGGAGCGTACACTGAATTATTATAATATTATAATGTTATTATGCTTCAAAAATAAATATTTAATTTTGTTCTTTTATTCTGACAACGAATGACGATTGTGGCCATCTCTTACAATAATAAGATATTATTTTTATCGCGGAAAGTCTACACAAGTCAATAACGTCATATAACGTTAATAATTAATTATCTATAAAAAAAAATAACAATAATAACATTATTATGCGGGCATGTGGCATTTGTACATGTTATCGAAACCTTCGTGTTGGCTTTGCGTCGTCATTTGAAATATATATATATATACATATATATACAGGGTGTTCACGCTAAGAGGTACCACGAAATATTTTAGTTGGTTGACCTTGTATTCAAATGGGGTTTTCGGGAAAAGAAAGGGAGTACTGAAATACACAATTTCAGATAAATTTCAAATTTATAACTTTTTCAGTGCACGCATACGCAATACAACTTACTGTTTCTAAATGGCAACACCGTTTTTTTTCTACAGATTCGGGTTGAGAATTTTTTTTTAAACAGTTTTTCTATAATAAGTTTTTTTATAACTGCAAAATTGGCAAAGTTATAGTATGTAGAAATTTAAATTTTTGAATAAACTGTTTTTGACGAAATTTGAATTAAATTCAACTTAATGTTATTTGAAAATCGAAACAATATTTCCGATATTATTAAATACCTGTTTGTAGACAGATAAGATAAGAAAAAGAACTTTGGCGACATTTGCCAGTAATTAAGGTAGAAAATCCAGTTCGTTATACATTTATTTATAAAATAAATTATTTTCACTGACTAGAAATAATTGTTTTAATAATTTGAAACTATAATCTTGTTAAGATTCGTGTAACATCGTGTTTTTAATCCTAGCTATGCATCACATTTTTTTGAACAAGTATTTACCTATTATTTTAATCCATTGTTTCACATAAAATAATCTTATTAAAATGAATAACAATGAAAAAGTCGAACTTTTATTAATTTTTGGAGAATGTAACCGTAGCTCGAGTGTACGCTGATCGGTATCCAGATAGGTTTCACCCAAATCATAATCATGTCCATAGACTACTTCTTGGATTAAATGAAAACGGTCAATTTTCTAATAATCCAAATAGACAACGGCAGCCTAGACCAAATGATTTTGATAAAGACACTGAATTACAAGTAATGGCTTACATACGTCCTTATCCACGTTCATCAATAAGACATGTATCTCGACAAATTGGTATATCAATTGTTGGCGTTGGTGCAGTTCATAAAATTTTGAAAAAAAAACAAAATGCATGCGTATAAACCTGAGTTTATCCAACATGGCAACATTTAAGAATGAATTGGAGATCCTGAACGTAGATTAAAATGTTTGGCATGGTTTAGTGTTCAATTTGAAATCAACAATTTATTTTATAATCGTATTTTGTGGAGCGATGAATCTAAATTTACAAACAACGGTATAATGAACAAACAAATCCACACTGGTCTTGAGAAACTAACTTTCAGACCATAGGCGTGCGCAGACTTTATTCGCAGGCTATGCAACAAGAAACATAGGGCCCCTCACAAAAATTTTTTCAATTTTAGATTCTGAACGAAGTGAGGAATGTATTGATTTTACAATGATGTGTGTTTTTTTTTTTTTTTTGTGTCTGTGTACAGCATAACTAGTCGAAATAATGCTCCAATTTCTAACTTTGGGGGTGGTTTCCGATGTAAAAGTGAATATCCTTGGTGCATTATAGAGGTCAAAAGTAAACATTTTCCAACAGTTTTCAAAAAAATCGAGAAAAACAAAAAAAAAATGACGGAAAAACGGGAATTTTTACGCAAAACCAGTTTTCGACCAAATCGATTTTTTTATATGATTGTAATTCAAAAACTAATCACTGTAAATACTTGAAATTTTCACCAAATGTTAATGTCAGTGTTATCTATATACAGTTAAATTTTCAAAATATTTCGACTTTTTTTGAGCTATTTATAGACCACTGATATTTTCGATTTTTCTGAGAATTTTTTTCGAAATTTCGATAAAAAAATTTTGGATGGCCAAAAAAATTTGAAAATTGAATACAAGGCTCTTTATGAGTGGTTCTTATTGTAGTTTAAAAAAATCGAAAATCGTTGGTCACAATTTTTTTTTACAAGCATTCATAGTTCAAATTTTTACGAAATCTGTCGAAAACGCGAAAATTTGCAAGTAATTTTTAAGTTAAAAATTCATAAAAATGTTTCTATTTATATCTAAGGTTAATAAATTCAACACTAAGTTTTCCATAAGTTTTGCTTCAAATAACTATAGAGAAAATTTGAAGCGTTATTATAGGAAAAATGTTTTGAGCATTTGAGTTTTAAATTTTTTTGAAATCGCGTAACGATAACGATTTATTCTCAAACGAGTCAAACAAATCATCTCCGTTCAGAATCGTTTTTCGTATTCAATGATACCTATCATTGAATTCAAATTTAATCCCACCCATTACAGTAACCTACTGTACAGCAGAGCGACATCCACGACTTACCCGCTTTTTTTTTTAATTTATTCTAAAAAAACGATTCTAAGCCGTTATTAATATTTTCTTTTACCACATATAAGACTCGATCTTACAATCTTAATTTTTGCAAATATACTACTTAGCTTCTTTACTGCAGCGAAAATTAAAAAAAAAAATGTTATAATTTTTTGTTTTTAATACCCGCCATAAAAGACATTATTAAAAATGCTTTGATGGTATGGTAAACATGGGCCCCTTACATGAAGCCGCAGACTATGCAGCGGCATACCCTGCATACCCCGTGCGCACGCCTATGCTTCAGACGGTTTGGGGTATAAATGTGTGGTATGGATTAATCGGTGGAAAACTTATAGGTCCTTATTTTTATGACGGAACCCTTACAGGTAGAAAATATCTAGATTTTCTTGCTAATCAGTTACCGTTACTGTTAGAAAACGTTCCATTAGCCACTCGGGAAAATATGTATTTTCAACAAGATGGTGCACCAGCGCACAACGCCATCATTGTTCGACAATATTTAAATACAATTTTTCCTAACAGATGGATTGGTACCCACGGAGTAATTCCATGGCCGGCAAGATCTCCAGACCTTGACCCCCTTGCCCCTTTTATGGGGGCATTTAAAAAATATTATTGTATATGCGGACCCACCCACCTATTAATTTCCTAGATTTAAAAAACAAAATACGCGACTGACTTGTAATAATTTAGGAGAAGAACAAATAAATGCTAGCACATCAAGGGAATTTCTAAAACGTTTGGAATCATGTTTGGAACATCAAGGTGGAAACTTCGAACAATTTATTAGATAGAGCTGTAACTGCAGTAAATAAATAAATTTTGATTTAAAATTCATAGTATGTACATTTTTATAATTTTTACTACCTTCAATTGGCTATTTTATTTCACATTAATTAATGGGAAAACTGAGATTAAATTACCATCAAAAAGTGTTTGTTATACATTATCTGTCTACAAACAGGTATTTAATAATATCGGAAATCATAGCCGTGCTCGCCCCGGCTCGACCGGAATCTTTTAAGGGGCATATAATAACATAATTTCAAATGTATGTAGGTATATATAAATATTTAATTATAACAAAATGTTCGAGGAGATCATTACAACTTGACGATTTTATTTGTCGTAATAGTAAAATAAAATTACAAATATTTGTGTACCATTAAATCGATTTATTTTATTGATTTATTCATTTAACAAAAACACTGTGCAAAGTAATATGTACTATGGTCTATGACCAGCGAGTTAGCTGGTTGGTTAGCTTAGTTAACTCGTTAACTGTACAATTAGTTCAATCTGTAGCAGAAATGATTCGTCTAGAGTTTACACCTAAAATTATTTCAATTCTATCAACATTTGCATCCCCGAAAAGATGTTAGTATCTGAGATAAAGCTTTTAAAATATTTACCCGCTACCGATGGTAAACCGAATAGTAACACTAATAATGAATCAATTCATGAATGGTTAGAATATATGAAAGCAAATAATTACATAAAATCATTTAATGGATTTTTTACTCTACTGAAATTATTCAAAGTAATACCAGTTACAAGTTGTTCCTGTGAACGGGTATTTTCTAAATTAACAATAGTAAAAAATAAGTTAAGGAGTACTATACATCAAGACCGACTTAATAGTTTATTATTAAAGTTTACTGAACAAAAACTATCATCTATAGTATTAATATTGACATGGTCATTGATGAATTCAAAATTATTGGATATAGGAGAATTAATTTATAATTCTTTGAATATTGAATGTAATAACTAATAACACATTGTAATATATGTAATATATACAATATATGTAACATAATACTATGTATGTACAATTTTTTGTTCATTAAACCAATTTTTTTTTTTAATTTTTAGGTATTGTGTTTTATTCATAATATTTTGAATGTCTAGAAATTAGCTTATTAATGTTGAGTGCACGTACATTGTACGCCGTACAACTTGATTTTATTTACTCAGTTTTTAATTTACAATGAATGTGTTTTAAAAAAAAATATATATATATAGGGGCACTGTCCAAGTATTGGGGCATTAATTGTTGCTAGGCTCGACCGGAAATTGAAGTCTACGCACGCCTATGTCGGAAATATTGTTTCGATTTTCAAATAACACTTCGTCAAAAACAGATTATTCGAAAATTTAAATTTCTACATACTATAACTTTGCCAATTTTGCAGTTATAAAAAAACTTTTTATACAAAAACTGTTTAAAAAAAAATTCTCCACCCGAATCTGTAGAAAAAAAACGGTGTTGCCATTTTAAAAAAAGTGAGTTGTATTGCGCATGCGCGCACTGATAAAGTTTAAAATTTGAAATTTATCTGAAATTGTATATATCAGCAAACAGCAATGTCTTTCATAGTTTCATGAGATATTAACCTTACATTGTTACATGAGCATTGAGTGTAAAATATAAAAGTATTAATCTTTCGGTTTATAAAAAAATAAAAGGTTTTGAATATCAATCATGTATAAAAATGTTGTTAAAATTTATTTCGACCCCCCCCCCAAAAAAAAAAAAAAAAATAAAAATAAAATCCTGGTTACGTGCATGTAAGAAGTACACTAACGATACTATACTTTGTAAACCTACGTGGTCTTGTATGATTTTGTATATATTGGGCTACTGCCTACTGCCCGTTTAAATTTTCTATAAATAAATAATAATTGAATGATTTTCAAAATATAAAATTTGAAAATAAATTTCACAAAACATGTAATTCAGTACCTCCTACTCCTCCTAGTCCTAGGTTCCCCCCAAAATTAATCACAATACAAGTTCATCCGGACAAGATATTTACTATTTAGTGTTACCTTGAATGGTGATCAGAGATCAGACTGTATTGTACTATTGTGTGTAACATTATACTAGACACCAGGCTATATTATTGAAGCTCTTTAGAGTTTAAGGACAAAGGACATAATATATTTTTTCGTAACACGTGCAAGTGTTTCATTAATCATTAGTAATATTAGCAATATACTAATATTATGTAGTAAATATTGATGTAAACGATGTTTCAAATAAACATTTATCAGCGATAACCTTTAGTCTTAAAAAATTCCTTTAACAGTTGAAATAAAATATTTCATATTTAATTAATAATTTAATACTAAATTAACATTTACGACTTCAAAGTTTAATTTCTTTAGAAACAAGACGTTATCGATAATCGTTGTATTATTATTATACTGTATAACAGACAACAATTAACATCAATAATGGTATAAACTATTAAGTATAAATTCATAATATAATATAAATATAATAATATGCATATAATAAAATAAAAATGGTAAATACCTAAACGGAATACTCGATAATAAATAATAATATTCAACGTGTATTTCATTTATTGGGGTAAACTATAAAAAATAATTACCACAATAACCACTAAGGCACTAAGTATATAAAAATTAAAAAGTATTTGATATTACCTATATTAAATAATAATTAGTTTATTTTTAAGATTTACAAATTATAAAATGTCAATAATTCCTCTCGCCCACCCACCAACTATACCACTCGGAACCTACTGGGCACTGATCACTACCTAGTGGGTTAAAAAAATACAGAAGTTAGTTCCTACATGGTAAAAAAGGCGAGTTCCTACATGGTAAAAAAGGCGAGTTCCTACAACGTAGGAAAATTATATGTACAAGTTCTTACAAAGTACAAAAAGTTTAAATGCCAATAAGTGTATATTAGGTACTTATTAGTTATGAGTTTATGACATATGTTATATTATGAATTAGATGTTTATATTTATCAGTAAACTATTTTACAATGTCTTAAAAAAATAATTAAAAATTGCATAGTTCCTCTGTCCTCTAATGCCACAGAACACGAAGTACACAATCTTAATACAGTAAAACATTTCATAAATAAATATACAAGTAATAATACCAAATAATAAAAATCTCTTAAAATATTTTATAAATAAATAGTTGAATAGTTATTCTTCCATTATATACAGCTATATACAGCAGGAACTTTAAAATATAAAATGTTTTCTGTAAAAGGCCTCATAATATGTTAACAGTCATTACGGTGTAACAATGTAACATAATCAATTCACCGAGATTTTACTTTAGAAATTGATGAATTAACTAGTAAAAAAAGAAAACTTGATTTTTAAAAATTATTTTGTGGGTACAATATACATTGTATATACTACATAGTATAATTAAATAAAAGTTTCTAATGTCACCATATTTCCTGCTTTTAAGGATCATCTAAGATTTGAGATGAAATTGTAATTTTTGTTGTACACTACAAACAGTAATAACTAATAAGTAATGTCGTATGTTGTAGACAGTCGTCACTGTAATATATACATAATATAGGTGGGAATATTTTATTTTTTTGTAAATCGTTAATATAGGTCAGGCCAATGAATCAAGATGTGCTGAGGCATCAATATATTTTACTATATAACACCGCGGTCGAGTCCAGTCCAGGGCGGTCGAGTGATTCGGCGAGCCCGTAGGTACGACGGTTGTACGTGTGAAACGTCAACCGCAGTACGGACTACGGGCTACATGGGCAATCTGAATTTGCCAAGTGACTTATTTATTTGTGTTTGTTTTACATTTGAATAAAAGTGTTTCCGACTCAAAACCCGAGTTTACATTTTTTTAGTCATTCTTAAGAGGATGTCAGCGCACTAATTGTTTTCTCTTTCTGGCTCACTCGTAACATAGACAAAACGTATATACGCAGAATCATTTTTTCTATATCTTGAAGTAATTTTAGAGTAAAACCTCCCATTACAAAAAAGATAGAAAATAATATTTTTGAGGCAATGACATATCGATTTGTCTAAATATTGTTTCTTAATAATTTAAACATTATTTAAATGTACAGTGTTTTTTTGTTTATTTTGAAAGTCAAATATCAATAAAATATAAAATCGATATGTCATTCCCTCAAAAATATTATTCTTTATCTTTTTTGTAATGGAAGGTTTTACTCTAAAATTACTTAAAGACATAGAAAAAATGATTCTTTGTAATGCGTTTTGTCTATGTGGGTCAGAGAGAGAAAACAAATAGTGCGCCGACAATTTGACATCCTCTTACCATTCATAGGAGCAGCGCCGGGAATCGGGATATACTTACTATATGTGTCAGAGGTTTTATCATTGATTATAAATAGTATTTATAATCAATGGTTTTATTAAACTGAATAGTGCCAAGGTATATTATGTAATCTTTGAGTCATTTCACTAGATAGGAACGAACTAAGAATCGACAAGCGCATACCATCGTACCTCAAAGTTAACAGTGCCATTCTAATTAATTTCTTATTTTTAGCTTTAAGCATTTTACTCATTTTAGCAATGTAGATTGTAAATACAATTTTATATTTAAATAGAAATGAATAATATTAAACATTATCTTTGGTTCAATATTAATTACAATAATAATAGTAAATTGATCTTAATTTTACCAACAGGCACAGACTTACTGTACTTTGATGTAAATTTAAAATTTCAATTAGCCATCTAATTTCTATTAAAATTATTAGTACTGTTATGATGCTCATTAGTAAAATATATTTTATTAATTATTAATATAAGCAAAATTGTAATATTCAGTTTCCATATTATATAAAAAAACAGAATAGATCATAGTTCAACATGATGTATACAAATATAATACTTTATCTAGAATGGATAGAAGGGCACTCAGCATGATAATAACAATAAGGTGAAACGGTTAGCATAAAATATATGGGAAAGACGTTTTGGGAGGAGTCTGAGATTTACTTGGCGGATTTAAATGTGAATTGTATTTAATTGTAAAATATGATAATCAATAGAAAATATTCAAGTGTACTTTGTAATGTTTGCATTAGATAGGTACCTGCAGTTTTGAGTAAATTACATTTCAAAATTAATAAAATTACATCACTCATATAAAATTAGATATATTTTTTAAATTCAATTTGTATTGACCGAAATTATTTTTATCATGTTGTGATTTTTTCGTTTAAAAAGTAATATGTTACAAGTACCTAACGATTCTTTTTAAAAATGTATAACAAAATTTGTTCATAAACACTAATAACCAATAAATTAATAAGTAATGACATAACTAAAATTATATAAATTGTATAGTCAGTATAGAAGTATTATAGGTATAACATCGTCACATCGATATAATGCATAGCCGGATTTAAGAAATTAGTGGCCCTGGGCTAATTTATTTTTGGGATCCTAATTTTACAAAAAAGTATTTTTATAATAATATGCCAATTGATACTTATTAGTTAAGTAAGAAAAATATTTTTTTTTCAGACAGAAAATGTACATTACATAGTTAATTGTTAATTTATTAAAAAAAACAATTAAGTTAAATGTTAAAATATAAAATTGAATAACATGTTATTCGATACAAATAATTTTAAAAAGTTATTTTGTTACATTAGTGTGAATTTAAGGAAAATATTTTGAAATTTGCGTTAAATTACTACCTAACACTGTTAGATAGGAACTTAATTTACAAAAACCTCAATTTCAGAAGTGTCAATGGGTAAAATCAGTTATCCATCCAAACATAAAATATTACATTTTTATGAATAATAATGGGTAACAAAAATAAGTAAAAAAATATTGATTATAAGATTAGATAATCTATCAATAATTTATTTGAAAGAAAATTGGCAGAGGATCCATGATTTCTTAGTCTTCCATCAGGAATTTAGCCAAAAATCCTTATTGAAAAATTGATGGGCTAAGTATTTTCTTGGAATACAATTCCAAACCAATAATTTTCCAACTAGCATCACATAACTTTTTCTCAACAATACAATTGGAAATGGTGAAAAAAAATTATGTGACATCAATTTTCACGAGGCCTTTCAATGAATACCATGGAATATTACTAAACTTAAATTTTGAATTTAAGTCATTATTTTAAGAATATACATGAAAAACTGATATATTAAATACAGGAATTATTTTTAGGTCCACTCTACCAAGCAAGATTATAATAATTTTGACATTCATTATAGAAAAATCTTGTAAATAATTTTATTTTCAAGCCATATTTATTATTTTATTGGATATTTAAATTTTAAACATAACATAAATTATCAAATATAAAATATGAATATGCAATTTTTACAATAAAATTTTCATTTTGATGACCCGTCTTTTAATGAAATTGTTCTATTAAACACTAATTTAGTGTCATTAGAATCAAAATCCACACAAAAATACCCTAATCTTTCAAATTGATAATTCTTTAACACTGGTGATTTTAATATGTGTTCATCAGCATAAGCATTGACTATTTTCAATGAATCTGAATTAACATCACTAAGATAGCCGTTTGGCACTTGGTTAGTGTCTTCTGGATTTTTACTCATAAATAATCGATCATACAATCTGACTTCAATCTCAATAGGATTTGAAACCCAATGTATAAATGCTTTTGGTTTTGGTGCAGTTTTAACATCTGTTGCTTCAACATGAATTTCTTCTATTTTTGTCCCAGAAGTTATTACTTTTATCACTTTTATCACAATTCCTGCATATCTTAAACCAACAGTTTGGTCAATGGTTAAGCGGCGATAATCTTTATCCGGATTTTGACTAAAATCAATGGAATCAATGTAAAGCACTGATGAGAATTTGACATCGTGCCAACCTTTGTCTGGATCACTTGGAAAATCAGGAACACTTAATGAAAATGGCTTATTTAATTTTTCAAAGTTGGTAATAATTATTTTCAAAGGCTCAAGGGCAACCATAGTTCTAAATGCTGTAAGATTTAGGTAATCTTGAACTTCAGATTCAAGCATTTTTGGATCAACAATAGCTTGAGCTCCAGTTACACCCATACGTGCACAAAATGAGTTAATTGATTTTGCAGGAAAGCCTCTACGCCGCAATGCAGATAATGTAAACAACCTAGGGTCGTCCCAATCATTAACAATTTTATTTTCAATTAATTTACCAATTTTTCTTTTAGATACAACTGTATAGTTCATATTAAGTCTACCATATTCCCATTGTACAGGGCAATAAAGATCGAGCGAGTTGCATAACCAATAATAAGTAGATCTTCGATTTTGAAATTCTTTAGTGCAAAGAGAATGTGTAATATTTTCAATAGAATCGCAAAGACAATGGGTATAATCATACGTTGGATATATACACCATTTATCTTTAGTACGATGGTGTGGCAAAAATTTGATACGATAAGCAACTGGATCTTGTTTTCCTTCTTCAAGAGTTACTTTCATTCTCAATGTAGCTTCTCCTTCATCAAAAATTCCATTTTTCATATCATTAAATAAAGACAGATTTTCCTCAACTGGACGATTACGCCATGGGGATGGCGGTGGATTAAATCCTTGCATGTCTTGTTGTTTTTGATGGCAGACATAAGCCAATCCTTTTTTTGTTAAAGCAATAGCCAAATCGTAGAGCTGATCAAAATAATCTGAAGAATGGGTGATTCTGTGAGGTTTATAGCCTAACCATTCTACCATTTCTTTGATACCTGTAAAATATTTTTCTTCTTCCTTTTCTGGATTCGTATCATCATACCTAAAAGTATAAAAACAATAAGTAAAACAATGTTAAATTAGTAGTATAACTGTATAGTTTTTACCTGAGAATACATTCTCCATTAGAAACTTTGGCAAATCCAAAATTTATATTAATGGCCTTGGCATGACCAATATGTAAAATTCCATTAGGTTCTGGAGGGAATCTGGTAATAACTTTGCCACTAGTTTCTTTTAAATGTTTTGATAATAACTTTTCTGTATTCGTTGTAATAACATAACCGTCAGTTTTAAAATTTTCTCCAGGCTTATGAAAGTCCACTTTACTCATCAACTCTTCAATGGACAATGGTTCATACACAAGAGTCTTTTTTTCTTCTATAGGTTTGATTTCTTTGACTTTCTTTTGCTTTTGAACAGGTGCTAAATCAGCTTCAGTTTTAGCGCCTAAAATATTCAAAATTTGACTGTCAACTTCATTTTTTATTGCTTTTCCATCAGCCCAAACCAGTTGTTTTCTAACTTCTTGCATTAGACCACCAGTGTTAAACTTATATCTTTTCTCAATTAATTCATTTATGTTTTGAGATATAATGTCTTTAACTGTTTGCTTTATTTCGTCTATAGAAACAACAATGCCAACCCCACAAGCTTTATTTAATTCAGATACATCTATATTTTCAGATATTACTGAGCGTAAGTATTCCAAACTACAATCAATTCTTTGGGTTGTATCCAACTTGTTTTCAAATATGTATAAGTCGATGAGACTTACATACTTAAAGTCTTGATTTTTTAACTTGGAAGCTAGGTGATACAATAAAGTGCCATAATTAATTAAAGGTTGATCTGTTTTTGGAAATTCATTAATGACTTTTTTTAAATTGGAAGTTAAATTTTTATTTTTTATAGTTTCTTTAGCTTTAGCTTCGGAAAGGCCAATAGATACAAACAATTCCAAATCAGACATTTTCAATATCTGAAAAAAAATTTTTTAAAAATTAAAAAAAAAAAAAAAATATTAGGTAATCAATTATTTTTACCAATATCTATTTCAAGACTTAGAATATCTTTTGTTCTGATCAGAGCACTCGAAACAGTTCCTATTGGAGTATGTAAATCTTTGACAGCAATATGATTGTAGTCTCCAGTAGTTGCAATAAATGTAGCTTTCACTTTTGAATTATCATATAAGACGGCAGTACAAGGTTTACCTAAAACATTATGTCACTTATTAATAATATGTAACAGTTAAAGTTGTACAAAAACTTAAAGTTGATATTAAGATATGTTCTAAAATTCAATCAAAATAAAATAAATCAATATTACCTAAACTAACCATACCTAGGCTTACATTGATAATAATTTATAATTTATTTTACTTATTATTTAAGTTATTTTAAAGAAGTTCAATGGCATGCCATACTCATGCCTATAAATCTCACATACTCAACATGATTATACATCTATAGCTTCAAGACTCAGTTTAGATTCCTCGGCTGATCACCAACATTTACTAAATTTCCAGTTCTTAAATAAGATCCTACCTGGTAAAATTGAATGATTAAATTATGTCCATTGCCAATGTTGACCTCTTCTTTTTATTTTTAAATTATTAATTAATATTGTATAAATCCTGGTATATGCCAATGGTTAGCCAGCAAATTTCTTCTTAAATCTTCAGCATACTCAAACCATTTTATTTTTGACATGTTTTATTCTTTATTTCTTTCTTGGCGCTATGTTTTTAAATCTATGCCTATACTTTTAATTTCAGATAACACTCAATTTTACCAATACATAAATATCTATAAATCAATCAAGTTCATCTTTATAAACAATCATTTGAATCTATTCTATTCTCATCTCTTATTCATTCATAAAACCAATTCTCATATTTACCTGTTCATGAACTTAAGATAATGTCTTATTCTATGGTCAATAAAGTTTACACACCATATCATTCATAGGAGGCCAATACGGCCGTGGGCTGCCATAAATTAATTTGGATTTATATTATTAACTTTTTCGTAGCGCTACAATAATGATCTTGAAAATTTGTTGTGGCGTAGTGGGAATAATTGCAATTTTTTTATGTAATAAACATAATTATAACATATTTTTTGTATTTTTAATTTTTTTTCAAATTCAATACAAATACAAATTTATAATGACACTGAAAAATGTCTTTGACGTACCCATGATAAATATTCTTCAGGCCGCATGGCAGTCAACGTGTTAAGGTACACTTTGATAATTTCATTGTAGTATAATATACTGATGGATCAATTTCGGCTATTCTTTTTATATTCCTGAATTACATATTTCTTTTACATAAATATTTTTTCCCTTCTTCTCCATCTTTCGCTGCAGAGCACTATGGTATCTTTGAAGCATCCCTTAATCACTAATCTCTAATCATTTTACTTCCACCTGTCTCCCTTAGTCCTTAGAATCAAATCGATCATCCTAAAACTACATTAATCCAATTACTTTGGGTCACATTGGTATACATGGGATCCGTCAATCTGGCGAAACTCACGTCCAATTTAATCTATCCCGCCCTCAATCAAATTCCTCAAACTGACTCAATTTTATGACGTCATATAACCAACATCTGATCCACAAACTAGTCTAACCTCCCAGCTGATTTTTCCACTAGGTACAAAAACATTGCACCAAGCGTTCAAAACAAAACATGATTCAAAAACCTTAATATACCTCGGTCAACTATTATACAAATCAACCGCCTACATACAGGTCACTGATTACTACCTGATCAGGCTTACAAGCTAGGGTTAAACAACTCCCTACTCTACATCTCTATGTATGATCTCACTGCATTATTCTGTTTAGGTGAAGGTTGGTTTTATTATATAATTTTTAAGATAATAGTTGTTTTAGATTCTGAACGAAGTGAAGAATGTATTGATTTTACAATGATGTGTGATTTTTGTTTTTTTGTTTTTTTTGTTTTTGTGTCTGTGTACAGCATAACTAGTCGAAATAATGCTTCGATTTCAAACTTTGGGGGTGGTTTCCGATGTAAAAGTGAAGATCCTTGGTGCATTATAGAGGTTAAAAGTAAACATTTTTCAAAAAAATCAAGAAAAACAAAAAAAAAATGATAGAAAAACGGGGATTTTTACGCAAAATCAGTTTTCGACCAAATCGATTTTTTTATATGGTTGTAATTCAAAAACTAATCACTGTAAATACTTGAAATTTTCACCAAATGTTTATGGTAGTGCTATCTATATACAGTTTAATTTTCAAAATGTTTTGACTTTTTTTGAATTATTTATAGACCACTGAAATTTTCGACTTTTTTGAGAATTTTTTTTTGAAGTGTCGGTAAAAAAATGTTGGACGACCAAAAAAACTTGAAAATTTAATACAAGGTTCCTTATGAGTTGTTCTTATTGTAGCTAAAAAAAATTAAAAATCGTAAGTCACGATTCATGACTTACGATTTTTTTAAATAAACGTTTATAGTTCAAAATTTTACGAAATCTGTCGAAAACGCGAAAATTTGCAAGTAATTTTGAAGTTGAAAAATCATAAAATTTTTTGCATTTATAACTAAGGATTAGAAATACAACACTAAGTTTTCCAAAACTCAAAGCATCATTATAGGAAAAATTTTAAGTGCGTTTGAATTTTAAAGTTTTACGAAAGAGCGTACCGATAACGATTTATCCTGAAACGATTTTAAATATTTGTTATTATTCAAAAAGTATAAGTCCTAGATACTTGAAAATTTTACCAGTTATTAGGATTGGCATTTTCTTTACATGATTTAATTTTCAAAATATTTTAACTTTTTTTGAGATATTTATAGACGACTGAAATTTTCAATTTGTCTGAAAATTTTTTTTTGAAGTGTCGATAAAATTTTTTTGGCCCTATCAAAATACTTGAAAATTGAATAAAAAGTTCCTCATAAGTTATTATTATAGTGATTAAAAATTTATAAGAATACATAGGCATAATTTTTTTTATTAGTATTTGAAGTTCAAATATTGACTTAATACGTAAAAATTACGGCAATTTTCAAATTATCTTAGATCGAAATTCATAAAAGTTTTTCTTTTTAATTCTAAGATTTGAGAATTTAATACAAGGCTCATAATATATTTTTACAATAGCAGTTGAAAAATAAAATAAATGTATAGCCACAATTTTTTTTTTACACGTATTCAAATTTTAATTTTGACAACATACGTAAAAATCACAAAAATTCGTAAATTATTTTATCCTAAAAATTCATAAAAAATTTTCCTTTTATACCTAAGATTTGAAAATTTAATACAAGGCTCCTTATAGGTTTTTCAATCTTTATCACAAAAAAAATGTCCACCGGAAATTCAAATTAAATTTTTATTGACATTTGAATTTCAAATATTGACAAAAATTCCTCAAAACCATGAATATTTGCAAATTATTTTGTAGTTCAAAATTCATAATATTGTTTGTATTTATATCTAAGGTTATACAATTTAACACCAAGTTTTCCATAAGTTTTGCTTCAAATAGCTATAGAGAAAATTTGAAGCGTCATTATAGGAAAAATGTTTTGAGCGTTTGAGTTTTAAATTTTTATGAAATCGCGTAATGATAACGATTTATCCTCAAACCAGGTATTCGTATATCTATGATAATATAAGGTATTATGAATTATGATAACTATACTAATTGATTAACCGTGCCTTATGCAAAATGCGTCTTAATTGAAAAATAAAATATTTGTTTCAAAATAGAATATATGACAATATTTAAATATAATATATCCTAGACTGACAAATCATCTCCGTTCAGAATCGTTTTTCGTATACAATGATACCTATCATTGCATTCAAATTTAATCCCATCCATTACAGTAACCTATTGTACAGCATAGCGACATCCACAACTTACCAGCTTTTTTAAAATTTTTTGTACTTATATCATTCACAATAATTGTCAAGCTGTAATAGCATTACTAAAATCTAATAAACAAAAAATCCTAGTACATTGTAAATTTAGTGTTGTTAATGTATATAATATATGAGCTCTGTATCCGTAAATCTTAATAAAAAAATAAATAAATAAATGTATTATCTAATAGGTATTTTTTAACTCAACATTACAAATTTTTATACCTAAAGAGAGCTCTAATAAACATCACATTGTATAATTAATTTGTCCTAATTTAAATATTCATGAATTAACAATATACCTAGGTTTAATATATAATTATATAAATAAAAAAAAGTACATTTATAAGAAAATGTGCAGTTGTTAAATAATCATAGCTAGATCACATACATATTAGCCTAGATATGTCAATAGATATCATGTAAATATAACATTAATAATTTTATTTGGGTATAAGAATAAATATAGAATTTTATATTAATTACAACAGAAGTTGAATTGACTGTTGAGTCTTTTGTAATCAAGAATTTTTTTAAACGGAATACTCTAAGCTCCAAAGAATTAGATATGAAGATTTAAAACTTTCACTAAATGCATATTAAATACCTACTATTGAAATATACTTTTAGCAGCATAGAATAATTTAAAATGCAATAGATAGATATAACAAACCAGTAGAAAAATTCTGTCATTTTATGTAATTATCTACTATAGTCTACAAGGAATAATGTCTAATTCTATAATAATTTAACTACTATGAAACATGATTTAATTTTTTTTGTTTTTATTATAATAATATCATAACAACTACTGTTAACGTATTGAACTAAATGGATAATAATAAAAATGTACTTACCTTCGAGTTTTGAGATGGCACTGAGGAATCGTTTTCTCAAAAAACTGGCTGCGATTTGCTCACGGCAGTCCATATAAGGTTTGCAGAAAACGATTTGTAAACCGAATACCTCACAGAAAAGCGTAGCGTATTAGCGGAAAACAGGATGTGGGCATGTGGCTGACTGTTATCACTTATCACCGCGGCCGACAACGACCGTAAATGTACGAGAAAACGGATCTTACTTTCATCGGAACTGGTGTTCCGCTGTCTCCATAATTCTGATAATACTCTGTTGTGATACGCGGTCGTGCTGATCTGCGCTTCCTATAGTTCCTACTTCCTACTGCCTGTGGCGTTCGGCGTCGTGGGCGGCGAGCACTTGTCTGAAGTGAGTAACAAACATCAAAGCACACATACACCCAACATCAACTTACAGCTTTACTAAACAAGTTCTGCGTTTATCACGATATAATATTATATAACATATATTTATATATAATTATTATATAATATTCAATATTGAGTATTGACTATTGTATATTATAATGTACTCAAAATTGAAAATAATAATAAATAATATACCATAATATTAGTGTAGGCAGATCGATCATGTTTCATGTATCAATATTTTTGAGGATAAACTATCATTGTTCAATTAGGTGCACGAATATGGAGTATCGAAATCGAATATAATAGTTAAAAGGGGAGGGTCATGTTGCAAAAATGCAAAGCTGATAATATATTTTATACGAGTAAAAAGTGTTTATTTAAAATATAAAATATTGTTTTTGCTCAAATTCAAATGATGGGCTGACCAGATTGACGAATCTATGACGGATTTAAAAATCCTGTTGATTTTTGTTCTATGATTTATCATTCACACATATTTTATCCACCCGCGCCTAACCATGTTTATCACACCACCGATCGTTTGGAGATAAACAAACGAAACGGATACGTTCCCAACTTTGACGGCTCGCCCATATCAACAACAATATTATATATATTTTTATTTTATTCAACTTACTTATAAGTTATAACAAATAATAATAATTGTATATTGTATTAAATATATTCCAAACGCAATTAATGCTTTGTTTACTATGCCAGTATCGTAATATAAATTAATAATTGTAAGAATTTAGTTAATTTTTACACGTATTGAAATAAATCAGTTACCAATACATATTTGAGCTGTGAAGTAAGTTAATCTAATTAAATATTATAAATCTTATAGATTCTTATAATAACCTTGTTTTAACTTTGTTATAAGCCATCTCTATCCATAAATATGTCAGGGAAATGTTTGCTACAATGTAATTCATGATTGTGATGAAAAACTAAAATCAGTAAGATCATTTCCTTATCATTCCACTGGACTTTCCTTAAATATTAAGCACTTAGTATCTTTATTTTTATATAAAAAATATTGTATTGATGTTTACAAACTTAAAGTTATTACATTTATTGAAATTATATATTTATTTAAAATCATTTCCTATAATACTCCAAGTATTATACTAATTTACCTATTATAACTTCTCAGAAAATGTATTTTAGCATACCAATGAAATTGTTGAAGTTAATTAAACTTTACATTCTAAAATAAAACAAACTTAGAATTCTACCTACTGAGAATTCTTCAAAGCAACTGTTGTACATTAGAAATTTAACTGAAGGCTTAGATTTGTTTATGTGCTACCTTTAAGGCGTTATTAAAAATGAGGATCAAATTTTTACATTGAATATTCAAATCCAATGAGAAATTACATTACAATAGTTATGTAGAGATGATGGTACTTTCCTGTTATACCAGACTACGGCTATTATCGCGACTACCACCCAAGACTACCTCCGTTATCGCGACTACCGCTGTTTTTTTGCGAAACATCACAATCCTGTTATCTAAGACTACCTTATTTTTATTTTTTTTAAGAGAATGTCCTACATGCGGGGGCGATCTTAATTAATTTTTTTTTAATCTGTAGGTATTGCGGAGATGGCCACATTCGAATTGTATTTATGTATATTAAGAAAAAGAAAATATCAAATTCATTTGTAATATATTTTTCATGGCGCACACCAGAGGTGCTATAGCCAGATTAGTCAGACTTGGCGTAAATGTAAAAATTATAAATACAAAAATAAAATAATTAAAAATTATGGCCATATATTCAAATTATGTAATATAAATAAAAAAAAAGAAATAATATTAATGTTTTCACCAAACACGATCAAAAATGGTAAAATGATATTATATAATATTAAATATTAAATGTAAAAATAATAAATCCACAAATAAAATAGTAAATAATGATGGACATACATACAAATTAATAAATTGAATTATTAAATTAATTAATTTCAATAAAAAAAACTCACTATTTTATATTTATATAATGTATTTGTGACGTTAAAACGCAGCCTATAGATATCATTCAGCTAATTGTGATAGTCGCAATAACAGAGGTAGTCTTGGGTGGTAGTTGCAAAAATAGTCATAGTCTCATATAACAGGAAAGTACCATTTTGGTAGTCTTAGATAACAGGATTGTGATTTTGTCAAAAAATAAGGTAGTCTCACATAACAGGAAAGTACCGAGATGATTATATAAGACCTATTAGTTACTACCATATTTAAGATGTAGTTATATATTAAATTGTATAAAATAGTGTAATGATTTCCATTTT